>NW_027453187.1:0-22482 GCF_964194025.1 Convolutriloba macropyga | reverse complement strand
CACTAGTCAATGATTCCATTAATGATAGAAACCAGAGAAATAATGTAGGTGTAGGCAAAATTAAAATCGTATTTTCTTCCATTTTAACAGATGGATCAGTTATCAAAAGGCTTTAATGTGTGTTGAGTTTGTCAAATTGCTGCCTAAAAACTCTTTCAACCAAAAATAACTTAATTGACCAGAAAGCAATTTAAAAAGTTTTCATAACCTAAACTTTTGCATTTTTGTGTTTTGAAAATACTGTTGCTACACCTAAAAAATAAATGGAAAACTGAAATCTAAAATCATAAAAAAGTTGTACTTCTCTCTTATGAACTAAAAAGATAAAAACCAACGGCTGTTATCCATCCAAGCCTACTTTCAAGGTCGTTTAAATTTTCTGCAAAAAATCCAATAGGCGAAAACGCTTGCTTTCTGGCCTCTACACGTTCATCGTAGCTTCATTGTCTTGATCAACAAAATGGAGAAGAAACAATATTAACAACGTCTATATCTAGTTTCTTCAAATTTAATTACGAAATTTTTTTTGTTTGTTTAAAATTCTCTAGTTTTAATCTATCTAACCGATCGAGCTTTAATTGCCATTGAAAACTGAAGAGAAACTAACGTAAAAGGGTGATTAAGTTTGACTGCAGCATAAAAAATAGCTCAACAAAACATTTTTTTTCTAATATTTTTTTTCCCATCAAAACAGTGTCCCTACAATTTTACTAAACAATAAATACTATTGATCGCAAACCTAAATTCTTTCCACAAAAAATTCCTGCTGCCATTGTCGGAGATAAGTGTTTGGAAGCTTAAAAGTAGACCTCTCTTATGTTTCGGATATTTTTGTTTTTGTTTTTGATTATTTTTTATAGGCTCGTGCCTTCGACTTACTTTTTATTCGCATTAAAAATAAAATGACAGTCTGATTGCAGTCTTCCAGGAGCTCAATCCAATTTCTGGATTTTGTACGTATTTACTGTTTTGAACCAAATTCGTTGCAGTTTTGAGGTATTGTTGTACAAAATTGATCTTTCTTCCTGTTGTAATCTTTTGAAAATATTATATCGTGATTCACCGCCAAAACCACTCAGTTAATTTATCCAAATCCAACCTAAGCATCCTTAGGGGCAACTAAGCTTCACTGTCTGTTGATCCATTGGAGTTTGAGCAGACAAAACAGTTGTGAAAAGAAAAGGTACTAAGCAGAAAAGGGTTATGACTGTCAACAACAAATAAGTTTTAATTTGGCAATTAATTTTATGACTTAGAAAATTGCTGGGCCCATAAGCTGTTGGGTTATGGACTTTCGCAAGCGGAATAAAAAGCGTTTTTAACTAAGTAAAAGAATTAATTTCTCAAAAATGAGAGAATAACAAAATGATATTTTACAGTAGAATTTAGAGATTTATAGGAGAGATCTGATTATTAGATCAAGATGGTGATTTGAATTTGGGGATGAAAAAGGACTCAAAAATCAGCTGTATATATACCCATTATCAGTGTGAAAAAGTCAAGATACAAAACTAATCTTAGCACCGTGATTTATAGTAGGGGTCGCAAGGGTTACCCAATATGGTTTGCTTCTGCAAATCAGTCGCAAAGGGAACCATAAATGGAATGCATTTGCACTTTTCTAAAAATTCATTAACACTTCCGGAGATATCATCATCATTTAATACATGCTGGGAAGATTTTACAACAATTAATCTAACTCTAATGATAGTTATCTATATTCACCAATTTGAACCGAATATTGATTCTAAGCACCCTTTCTCGACGATTCATTTATATAATTTCTTTGATCGAAGTCATATTGCTTGTCTTTCTAATCTGGTAATTCAAACTTTCTTTCTAATTCTCACTAAGTTTAAGACTATAGTTTGATCGATATTCTTGAGCTGATTGCGTAGAGTCTGTTCTCATCAAAACTGCTCTGAATGTTTCCACTTTCGAAACGGGTAAGGACTTTGTGAAGATGTCCGCTGCCATTTTGTCTGTAGGGACGTAATGAATTGAAATAGTCCCATCCTCCGTCTTGTCCCGGATGAAGTGAAACTTTGTTTCGGTGTGCTTGCTCCTTTTGTGCATGACTGGGTTTTGGCAGAGTCTGATACAACTTTGGTTGTCTTCTCCAATTGCTATTGGACGTTTCTGTTGGATGCCAAAATCCTCTAGAAGTTGTTTCAGAAAGAGTGCTTCCTGAACTGCTGCTTCCATGCCCTGATATTCTGCTTCTGATGAAGAGAGAGCAACTGTGGCCTGCTTCTTGACACCCCAGCTGAGTGCTGCGCCACGTCCGTTGAGCTTGAAGTAATAGCCCGTTGTTGATTTTCTGTCGTTCACGTCTCCAGACCAGTCTGCATCACTTTCCCCCACTAAATCATAACTAGCCTCTTTTGTGTAAGTAAGTTTTAAACCTTTTGAACCTTCAAGATATCGCAGAAGTCGTTTTCCGCACATCCAGTGTTGATTGGTAGGTGCATTCATGTGTCTGGACAGAATGTTGACTGTGAACATGATGTCTGGCCTCGTCTGTTTGGCCAGATACAGAAGTGATCCAACCAAGCTTCTGTAGATCCTCTGGTCCACTTCTTCGTCTCCGTTCTGTGCTGTCTGAAGTTTCAAATTCAAATCAGCTGGAGTTCTTGAGGGTTTGCATTGATCCATTTGGAAACGCTCAAGCATTGTTTCTATGTAGCGTTCTTGGTCGACTGTGACTTTGCCCTCTTCTCGTCTGATTCTTAGACCCAGAAACCAGTGTAGTCTCCCTCTGTCTTCCATGTGAAAGGTTGCTTCTAGTGCCTCCTTGACATCAGAGACCACTGTCATACTTCTTGATGCTACTATGATGTCGTCAACCCAGACCAAGATGAAGGTGTGATCCTCTGCTTCTGATCTTGCGAACAAGCAGTGATCGTTCCTACTTCTGGTGAACCCCTGTCTCAGTAGGAAGTTTGCCAGCTCTTTGTACCAGTTGTTAGCAGCCTGTTTCAAACCATAAATTGATTTATTTAGTCGACATACCAACTTCTCCCCGTCTGATCCGCGTTTTACAAACTCCTGTGGCTGTTCCAAATACACTTCTTCCTCGATTGGTGAGTGCAGGAAAGAAGTCTTGACATCAAATTGGTGCATCACATGGCCCTGCTTCGCTGATAGCAGAATCCTGAATGTCTCTGGCTTGCAGGTAGGCGCAAAAGTCTCCAAGTAGTCCAGTCCTTCCACTTGTTTGAAGCCTTTTGCCACATAGCGCGCTTTGTATTTGTCCACTTGACCACTGGGTCTCAATTTCACTTTGTAGACCCATTTGTCCGGTATGACGTCCCTGTCTGTTGGTGGTCTTACTAGGTTCCAAGTCTCGTTGTCTTGGAGTGCCTTGACCTCGTCCTTCATTGCCCAGTGCCACTGGTCCCAATCGTCACTTTCCTTGGCTTCGTAGACTGTTTTGGGTTCCACATAGTCGCCCTCAGTCACAACAAGATGGGTCCTGACTTCTCCAAAAAATGCGGAACATTCCTTGCTCGTGTCCCTCGTCTGGGCTCTGCTCTGTCCGCGTGTTCCAGTGCATCTTCATTGAAGCCAACTGTCTCTAACTGTGAGAAGTCCTCTGTGTCACTGTCTTCCAGTGACTCCGAGTCTCTGTGACTCCCTCTTGTTGCAGTAGATCATTCATCTAGTGCTGTTTCTCCAACATCCGAGGCCTCTTGTCTCAGTGTTGTTTCTTGAGTATTCACGCTCCCTGCGTCATGCCACTCCTCCTTTATCGCAGTAGATGTGTCCTGTCGTTCTCTGTTGTCATCGTCTTGATGAGCATCATCTGGGTGCCATATTCCCAGTTCCGACCCATCATCTAGTAGGTCAGCCGTTTCTTTATTGTCAGGGATTGAGCCCACTTCAGACTCCTTGATGATCACATCTCGAACTGCCATCACCTTGCGTGTGTTGGGTATGTACACCAGGTAATCGTTTTCTCCTTCAGTGTAACCCACCAACTCTCCTTCCAGTGCCTTGGGTTCAAGTTTGCTGACTTCTCTGTCCCTCTTTCTCATGAAGACTGTGCAACCAAAAATAGATAATTTACTAATTGGAAGCTTAGGTTTTATACCTCTCATCAGCTCTGCTGGGCATTTTTCTTCTCCTCGTCTCACAACCAAGTTTCTGATCCTTGCTGCGTGAAGAATTGCTGCTCCCCACATCATCTTGGGAAGTCCTGAGTCAATGAGCAAACATCTTGACATCTCCAGCAGTGTCCTGTTGCACCTCTCAGCTAACCCATTCTGTTGTGGCGTCTCTGGTATGGTATTCTCATGTAGAATGCCTGCATCTAAGCAGTACGTCTTGAACTGCTCTGAGAGAAACTCCTTCGCATTGTCTTGCCTCAGTTTCTTGGGCGTCCTCACACTGAGAACAAATTTCTTCAGGCAGGCCAATGCTTCACTCTTTGCCTTAAGCAATTCCACAAACACAAACTTCGTGTACTGGTCTGCAAATACTATGCAGAACCGGAACCCTGACAGTGACTCTACTCTGAAAGGTTCCATCACGTCTGTGAACACCCTCTCCAGCTTCTCTCCTGCTTGGGTCTCTGCCACTCTTGGTACTGGAGTCTTTGTGATCTTGGCCAATGCACACACATTGCATACATCACCGAGTTCCCCCACTGTTTCTGGTGCTTTCCTGACCACATGCGCTTGATTCAAATGACCCAATCGTCTGCGCCACTTCCTTGCACTGTCAAGTTTCACGCTGTTGGAACTCATCTTGAATTCTAGAACGCTGTAGGGTAAGTAAAACAAATTATTTTCTTGTGTTAGTTTTACCCGAGTTCCCTTCTGGAGTTTCATGCAGCTGTTTCCTCTCTCGAAAGTGAAGCTATGTCCCCACTCCGTGCATCTTGAGACTGATAGGAGGTTTGAAGAATAGTCCGGCACACACAGAACATTTTTGAGTTCGCATTGGAATTCCCCTTTGTTTGAGGGTATGCTGATCTTCACACAGCCTCTGCCCACCACTCTGGAAGCCTCTCCGTTGGGATTTCTGATAACTGATTGAATGGGCACAAAGTCCAGGAACGCATCGATGTTCGTCACTATGTGAACTGTACAACCGCTGTCCACTAGCATGCCTGCTGTCTTCCACTGGGTAAGCTGGGTAAGAGCTGCCCAGCATTCCTCGTCTGGTGTAGCCAATGTTGGATCCATTGCCACTGACTCATGTTTGCCTCCATCTCTTTGTCTCTTGCATGCCCTGTCTAGGTGACCCTTCTCACCACACTTGCTGCATTGTGCTGTCTCCTTCTTCCTGCAGTCCTTGGCAAAGTTTCCAGGGATCCCACACACAAAGTAGTTTCCTTTCTTGGGTTCCTTCTTGAAGTCACGCTTCACTGCCAGTGCCACTGAACCACTTTGTCTCTCTTCTTCTCATCATTGGTTGCCCCATTGGCCAGTGGCGCAGGCTCATTGGGTTGCTCCTCTGTCCCCAGTAGTGATTTGTAGAGTCCCTTTGTCTGCATCATCCACAAATCTTGTGCTCCAGATTGGAAAGTCCTGTGCCTTTCCAGTGAAGGTCAGCAGCTTCACTGTCTGTTGATCCATTGGAGTTTGAGCAGACAAAACAGTTGTGAAAAGAAAAGGTACTAAGCAGAAAAGGGTTATGACTGTCAACAACAAATAAGTTTTAATTTGGCAATTAATTTTAGGACTTAGAAAATTGCTGGGCCCATAACCTGTTGGGTTATGGACTTTCGCAAGCGGAATAAAAAGCGTTTTTAACTAAGTAAAAGAATTAATTTCTCAAAAATGAGAGAATAACAAAATGATATTTTACAGTAGAATTTAGAGATTTATAGGAGAGATCTGATTATTAGATCAAGATGGTGATTTGAATTTGGGGATGAAAAAGGACACAAAAATCAGCTGTATATATACCCATTATCAGTGTGAAAAAGTCAAGATACAAAACTAATCTTAGCACCGTGATTTATAGTAGGGGTCGCAAGGGTTACCCAATATGGTTTGCTTCTGCAAATCAGTCGCAAAGGGAACCATAAATGGAATGCATTTGCACTTTTCTAAAAATTCATTAACACTTCCGGAGATATCATCATCATTTAATACATGCTGGGAAGATTTTACAACAGTTAATCTAACTCTAATGATAGTTATCTATATTCACCAATTTGAACCGAATATTGATTCTAAGCACCATTTCTTGACGATTCATTTATATAATTTCTTTGATCGAAGTCATATTGCTTGTCTTTCTAATCGGGTAAGTCAAACTTTCTTTCTAATTCTCACTAAGTTTAAGACTATACTTTGATCGATATTCTAACCAAAAAAATGAAGATCTTTTGCGAACGCGAAAAAAAAAATTTGTATAAAAATTCCAACCTGGAAAATTTTACTGATTGCAATAGAAAAGATTTAAATCGTTTTTCTACTACACTGCGAATGGATTTTGAGGCAATAATAGCTCTTATTTCAATGTGAAAAAGGATCGGCAAACTTTTGGTCAGCTTTTCTGACTTTTTGGACAACATTAGCAAAAAATGCTTCTGAGCGAGCTTCCATGGAAAAGAAGCCAATTTTTCAGAAAATGCAAATGGTAGCAGAAAAAGTTGCAAGACAAATTTCAGCAAACTTCGATTTCCACTAAATCAAATACCAATGCCATTATGTAAACGGTTTGAAGATTCAAATTTGAAAAACTGAATGGGAAGAACGAAATAATGGAAAAATATTGTTAGTCAGCCAAAAGTTCGCTAAACTTAAAGCTTCAATAATTTTAATGACAGCCACAATAATGTAATAACAAGAATAAGGGCCAAATCATACTGCTGAAAATTGCATCATTTTGAATTTGCTTCAGCAATGAGTAAAATTGAAAAATCTATTCAAACTCCATGAAAATTAATTAATTTAGTTAAAAAAGACGTGTAATGTCATATCCCTCTGCTAATTAGTGACAGTCCCAATATCGCCTACTTTGTTGGTTTAGAAAGGTTTTTTATTAATTATAAGGGCAACGTTTTCTCGAAATTACGGAATCAAGAATGCAAAAAATTTGCTTATTTGGCATTACTTATGAACAGTTTTGGAATAATCAAGACGAAATTTTGTCGAAAAAATCTGTCCAAATTGTATAGCAACGATTTGTTATCTCAAAAGCTTATATCAACATCGGTGTCTTGACAAAGTTCAATTTATGTAGAAAAATCGAAATAAATTTGAATGAAAGTTACGGAAAAAGTTAACAAAAATAGTGTAAAACGGACCATGGTCACAAAACTATAAGCCCACTAAATTCGCCAGAAAAGCAAAATTTAAAAACCCTCCAATTAAAATAATCTACGCTCAATTGTTTTTCTAATGATACTAGTTTTATCTTTCAATGGGAAATATATCAATTGTCCAAAATTGGAAAACAAAAAGCCTAATGGACCCAGAGGTGGTTGGAGCAATTAGACAATACGGGAGTTAAGGAAACTAAATAAACAAATTTCGTCTGATCAGATACGCAGTACAATTACGTACGAGTAACCGAGGTATCTGAAGCGGTGTTCAAATGGTGTCTCAAATTGGTGTCTTAGAAAAATTGCTTAAATGAACAAATTTGGGGTCCTTTCCATTATAGCCCCCCCCCCCCCCCCCCAACTTAGTGGTCAGAAAACCTATAGCCCACCCCCACTCACGGTAATTATACAATAAAAGGGGGCTATAATTTCATGGGGGGCTATAATGGGAAAGACCCCAAATTTGAACAACCTTGAAGGAAAATCAAGAAACTAAAACTTTAAAAACTTCAAACTATCCACGAGTAATATACCGAAATACAAAAAAAAATTAAGCCAGATTGAGAAGTATGCTAGCGATAATTTTGATAAAACCTTTCTTTTTCTTCTTTTTGCCCCCTTTTGAATCTTTTCCGTTCTTCTTGGCGTAATCGTAATCATTGTAATCGTTGCGTGCTAGCACACCTTTCTCACCTGTACCGCCTGATGATGCTCTCCTATTTGTTGTTTTGACTCTATCGTTCGAGACAAGATTGTTTGTTGGGACGACGTCATTGGACGACGCAACACTAACATTGGATTGAGTGACTTCTTCAGTTTTCGAAAAAAAACCGGCAGCCTCTTTCAATACTGGCTCTTCTCTATGCCCCCCTAATAGTGTTTTCATGACTCGCAATTAGCAACCTAGTGTTGTTATATAGCACGTTACGATGTTCAAAAAATAGCATGTGCGCATGGGGGCGTAAAAACTCCTGTGTCAACTAAGGTCGACTAGGGTCAATTACATTCAACTAGTTTCCCTAGTCGAGATCTAGTCTCTTTGAAAAAACTATATTGACCATAATCACAAGGTTGAGCACAAACCTAATGTCTACCTAACGCAAATCATTTTTAAGAAATTAATATCTTTTCTAGAATCCATCCTACATAAATTCAAAGATAAATCTATTCAAAGCAAACTAAAACTTTCTCTAGCTTTAACAATATTCGTAGAAAATTTTGCATTGAGCCCACAAAAGCTTCTCCACTACTACACACTCCTTTTAAACTGATCAAAGTAGTAATTCAAAACTATATTTCTCCCAAAGACAGAGTTACAACGGCGGAAAGGACTAAAATTCTGTCCGTTGTCAAAGGCGTTGAAGAATCCGACGATGATTTTCTAGCGCGCCTAAGAGAAGAAGCACGCTATTGTGACTTCAAGGCACTAAAAACAGTGAAGAACGCCGAGGAGTAGTTGGTAAACGTAAAGTTTATCTCAGGTTTGAGAGGCCCTGAGGCAAATTAAGATTATTAGACGGCATGAAAACAAACTCAGCAATGACGCTTTCTGAAATGACAGAAAACCTGCAGTCCAGAAGTCAAGCAAAGGCTTTTGAAAGTCCTTCAACAGGTGTTAAACCGGTTAAAGTGAAGGAAGAAGAGGGAAGAAACTTCAAAAAGTCTTTCAGAAAACCGAGCGAAAAGCTCACTGGTAGTAAAGCCAATGGTAACTTGTGTAATGTATAGGGAGGTAAGCCAAACAGTAGTCAGCCGTATCCAGCTTTGAACAAGAAAGGTAACACCAGTGAAAAGATGGCGCACTTTGCGAAAATGTGCAAAAGTAAAGCCCAACCTAGGTCGGGCAATTCCGACAAGCACAACAACTTCTGCGAGGAAGAGGGTAAGTTGTCTGGTCAAACATCTTCCGAAATTGAGATGGGAATGTATTGTACAACAGAAAACGTGTTTGAAATGTCAGCGACATGGGAGTAGATTACAGTAAAAGACCATAAAATAAAATTGCAAGTTGATACAAGTGATGATAGCACTGTGATATCATCATTCATCTCGACTGAGCTTGGTAAACCTGAGTTAGATGAAAAACTGACACGTCTTGAGGCCTATGATGGTCATCAACTGACGCTTCTGAGATCAATCACAGGTGATTTTGAGTAGATTGAAAGTAAGTACACGCAACAACAGCTTGCAGTTGAGCAATTCGATCAAAAATTTGAGCTACTTGGGAGAGACATATTACCTCAAAAAAGCATCAACACAGTGTGTGATGAAAAACTACCTGCTGTCAAAAGGTACAAAGCGCCGGTGAAACTCACACGGGAATCACAGCCGATGTTCCTCAAGGCGATAAAGATAACTCTACCTCTACAACACAGACTGAACGAAAAACTTGAGACGATGGTTCGACAGGGCGTCCTGGAGCTAGACAAACCTGATGGGGTCACAAATGCATCCCAAGTAATTTGGCAGCGGTAAAAAATTGGAGTTGTAATACTATGCGTGGAACTGAAAGTTCAGATAAACGGAAAGTTATGGCCGAGGATTATTCAATCCCATACACGGAGACCATATCCCATAATCTCCACGGGGCCTCTTACTTTGGCAAATATGACTTATCAGACGCATTTTATCAATTTCAATTGGACGAGGATGCAAAAGAAATTTATGCAATCAACAAATGGCAAGGATTGTTCAAGAGGTGCAGGGCTTCCTCATGCCTTGAAGAGTTCTTCATCCATGTTTCAGAATTGCATCCAGCCGACTCTCAAAGGATTCAAGCGTGTGGTCATCTTTCACCATGGCGTAATTATTAATAGAACAACAAAGCACTGATACGAGAAAAAAATGCTTGCGGTCAAAAGTCAACAAAGTGAGAAGAAACTCACCATCACTGCAAATAAATCAAACTTTCAACCAGTTTCAAGCGTTAATTTTCTTGGTTACTCAGTTTCAAAGGAAGAGATAGCACCCAATGCTAAACATATTGAGAAAATCAAAATATTGAGAATATCAAAAGAAAATTAAAACAAACCCAAAAAAATGAGTTTTGCTAATGCAATTGTTCAACCTTACAGCTTAACGAAATAAGCAACCGTGACAACAGACGTCTCTGAGAAAGGAATAGGCGGGGTCCTTTCTCAGAAAGGAAATCCTGTGATCTATGTCTGAAGGACATAAAGAATCACAAGATGGGCTATAGCGCTGATAGGATTCGAGTTCAAATTGAAATATACACCCGGAGAGCAGATCCGCCCCGTTGATGCTTCGAGCAGACTAGATTTTGATGAAAACGACGTCAATGATCGAGTCTGCTTTGCGACGGACAATATCTATTTTGTTCAATCTAAACTAGTAACTAATGGCACAGACAGACATCAGAACAGAACTCGGATCGGATCGACTTTTCCAAGATGCCATAAAATGACTAAAAAAACTGAAACTCGAAACAGTGCTTCGAAACCAAAAAACGTTTCGAGCAACAAAAAGATGCCTTAACTATCCACAACAGAATCATCTTTCGAGGAGTTGTGCCTTTCATGCCATCCAAACTAGGACATGTAGTGATGGCCAAATCTTATGAGACGCCCTCAGGCAAAGATGCAACTGAAACAGCAGTCCGAATGATAGCTTTGTAGCCCGGCGTCAGTCAAAATGTTTGTAAGCGTAAGGAATGCCAAACAAACAGTCCTAGCTTGGGGAAAGCAGCACCTTCTTCGCCAGAAACAGAAGTTTGGGAAAGACTTTATTTGGACTGGTGTTACGTCAGATCAAGGAAAAGTCTTAGTGATAGTAGAGGTGGGATCAAGTTAGATAGAAGCGTTTGGTAGAAGCGAAAAAGAGAATTTCAAAAACAGTGAAGGTGTACTTGAGTCAAAAGTTTTGCAAGATTTGGGATACCAAAACCTTAGTACCAGACAATGGTACTGAGTTTGTGAACGGTGATCTAAAGCAGAGGTAATAATCACTGAGGATTAAAAATATAAAGTCACTCATCTACCATCTACGTCCAAATGGACTTGTTGAGCGAGCGGTCCGAACAGTGAAGCGGGTTTTTCAAGCCTGGAGTCCAAATCTGAATGAGTCATTTGGCGCTTTCCTAAAAAAGGCTTTAATGACACGCCGGAACATTTCCAAGACGCGGGGCAAATTTTCAGTTGAACTATTGCCAGGACAAAAAATAATAATTCCAGCAGTCACTGACTTTGATCTGTGTGAACCAGTCTTTTTCAAAGCAACGCTCACATCACCAACAGTTCCAGCTACCTTCATTATACGCAAAGGCATAAACACTTCGTTCATCCAGACGGAAAAATAAAACAAGACAGTGCTTGTTAGTGCCAACCAAACTGCACGACAGGCATCTGATGACACTAAAACTAATTCTAGCGAACAGCAACCTACTGACTCACAATCTGAGAACAATAGGGACAACATAGACGTTGCATCAGAAGCAAGAAGCTTCAGGGACTGAAAAATAACAACCATCAGGCACCACGAGAATTTCAAGCAAAAATAAGAAACAACCAGAAAGATTTGGAGAACCTATCCGTACAAATTTGCGTCAAAAATGAGGCAGAAAGTGATATATCGCGAAGATCAGAACTTAGAGTTAAAACTTCGATATATACAAATATTTCTTATCCGATGCTGGTCAAATAAATTTATTGAATAATGCCTACTAAATTAAACCGAATTTCTGCTTCAAATTTGTTCATACCACAAACTTATTAGTGTACATGAAACATGAATTTGAGCGATTAATTCGGCCTTCCCAGCATGAGTGTTGACCATAAACTTTGTCGATGATACTCTTTGTAGATACCAATGACACGTTCTCCGGTTAGAAAACAATGTGTTAAATGCAATAAACTACACTAATACTTGACATAAAGGGCAAGGGCAAAATCTTGTTCATACTCAAGATGTAAATAAACCAATATCAGTTCATCTTTATCTAGACGGTTCTGTAACTTTTCAAGCTGATAGCGCCTATAAATACCTCCGAATTGTGTACTTTCATTTTAGTTTGAATTGAATTTTTAAAATTTTAAAACACCTCTTGTTGATTTTGCTCAAGACTACAACAAAAATGGTCAGCAAAAACGCTAAAACGCGTAGAATCTTGGCATAAAAGCAATAAAAATTTCAGATACCCAGTTCCTTGAAATCTTTGTTTGTGATATTTGATTTTTGTCCATGTATTAGTTTACTTCATGCAAAAGGTGCTTTCTCTAATGGACCTGCTTTTTCAATGTTTTTGTTGTGCTTGCATATATAGGCATTTCATAGTATTGGTCGTACCCCAACCCATGTAATGAATTATATCTTGTTTGTTTATGAAATTCATGAATGCAACAAGAAACTAACACGTGCAATTTACACTACCTTTGTACAAACCTTCTTTTTGTTGTGTGTGAACTACTGATCCTTGACCTTTCAAAGATGTAAATTATCAGAGTGTAAGGCCAGTAAAATTTGGATGTCTTGAGACCTAAAAAAATTGTAATATAAAACTGATCACCAGGAGCGTAAAAGTGCGGTTTCTTGAGGTAATAAAAATTTGTTGAAATTTATGCTTATCCCCACTGCTGTCAACTGTCAATACCAATTTAAATATTCTGTAACAACATTTGTCTCTGCAATCTTATTAGCCACAAGATTATGGGCCCAGAGTTTTTGTAATTTAAATATTCAACCGTAAAGGATCAACCTTGAAAAAAATATGGTTGCTGTGCCTCTGATCAACATTTGAGAAATTACTGGGGAAGAAAAATAGAGAGGACAAGGAGAGGCAAGCCTTGTATTCAAGAGGTCGCCCCGTAAGAAGAGTTCGCAAATCGTGAAAGTGAAAGAGTAAGAAGCTTGTTTAGATGGTTCGGGGACTTCAATTGTGGAGTGAAAATCTTCTGTAGTTGGTTAGGGGACTTCATTTGTAGAGTGATAAGCTTGTGTACCTGGTTGGAGAATTTCAATCGTGCAGTGCTAAGTTTGTGTAGCTAAAGAGTGGATTTTGCTTGCGGTGTCAAGAGTTAGTTTGGTGCTTTTGTGGGGGATTAAAAAGGAGCTGGGAAATTCAACTGTGTAAAAGAGCTTCGAAGAGCCAGGATTGCTTGGCATAGCTGAGAACAGCTCAGCCTAAGCAACTGTTTTATTTTCAAACGCCTTTGTTGTGCCTATGTAAGATGCAAGCAAGTTTGTTTGAAAGACCCATAGGTTGGCGGTATAATACTTCGTAAATATGACTAAGGTAAAGGTTCCGATACGTTATTCTCGGAGGGTGTTTTTTTCCTCATCGCGCTTAATTACGGCAGAAAATCCTAGCTCAATAGCTTTTTTTGTTTTTGATTTTATCAATGATACAAAAAGACTCGAACTGAACATCAATTTCTAAATTACCCTGGCTGACCAAACTCTTTTTGCTTATCTATTTTTCTTTTTGGTGCTGCAAAATTTAACACGTGATAGCCTGTTGCTATAAAGCATTTTTAGATACACAGACACAAAGACAAACCGCTTTGTCAATCCATAGCAGAATAGCACAGCCACCAACAGACAATAGATTCAAGAACATTGTAGAAAGGAAAGAAATTTTGGCTTCAGTCCGAACAAGTCTTTTTTGCTCTGCCCACCTTTTTTGAAAAAGAAAATTTACCTAGAGTAATATTAGCTCAGAATAAAAATAAAAAGTAATGGGGGCAGCGAAAACAACAAAGCATAAGTTTTTAGTTCATTTGAGATCAATTAGCGGTAACAGTTTGTTTAAGTCAGAGACTAAATTTTCTTTTCAGAAATTAAAATTAAATAAGAAAGTCCTTGCAATGAGCTGAAAAACAGAAAGAATACTATTCATTCGTCGTGAGGATATTTTCTTGTATTTTGCAAAACAGTTTGAGGCACACATGCACTCAAAAAAACCTTGCAAAGTTCTTCGTGGAGAAGCCACCCATCAAGATCATGTGCAAGTTGTTAGAATTACTTCTTCGGAGGAGCAACCCAGGCGAGCTATAAAAAAAGCGGGAAGCAATAGAAGAGAGGAGGAGTTTGTGGTACAAGTTAGTACATGCTCTAGAAAAAACATCAGTTCTTTTTCTGAGACTACAAAAAGGTGATGGTACTAAAACTTGTGACTTACTGTGTAAGCGCTTCAAGTTGTTGAAAGAACTCAGCTATATAAATTGATAGCACAATTGAGAAACCCTAATATAGATTTCAGGTTAGAGTATAGTTCAGTTATCTAATCAGAGCAAATGATTTGCAATACCTCAAGACTAGTGAATGAAGGAATCAAAGAAAATGTTTGTTTCAATAAGTCTAAAATGGCTTCCGAATGAAAAAATTTGAAAACGCACATGAAGTAAACCATAGAGTAGTAATAGAGTGAGTGATAGTCCCCGGGGGGGTGAGGACCCCATGTATTAAGATTGGTTATAGCGACTTTTTCCAAGAAATGGGGTCCTCACCCCCTTTTTAGGATTTGCATGTTTTAAGATTAGGTATAGCGGTCTCAATGTATTAAGATAGGGTATAGGGTGCATGTATTAAGATTAGGAATAGAATCTGCATGTATTAAGATTAGGAATAGAATCTCCATGTATTAAGATTGGGTATAGCCGCCATGTATTAAGATTGGGTATAGCCGCCGTGTATTAAGATTAGTTATAGCGGACGACATGTATTAAGATTAGTTATAGCGGTCGACATTTATTAATGTTAGTTATAGCAGTCGACATGTATTAAGATTAGTTATGGCGGTCGACATGTATTAAGATTAGTTATAGCGGTCGACATGTATTAAGATTAGGTATAGCGGTTGACATGTATTAGGATTAGTTATAGCGGTCGGCATGTATTAAGATTAGTTATAGCGGTCGACATGTATTAAGATTAGTTATAGCAGTCGACATGTATTAAGATTAGTTATAGCGGTCGACATGTATTAAGATTAGTTATAGCGGTCGACATGTATTAAGATAAGTTATAGCGGTCGACATGTATTAAGATTAGTTATAGCGGTCGACATGTATTAAGATTAGTTATAGCGGTCGACATGTTTTAAGATTATTTATATCCGCTGACATATATTAAGATTAGGGGTATTTTTTGAAAAATTGTTGAGATTTTTGTACATTTTTACGCCGTTTTTTCAATAATTTCTAAATACTCTCTTCTGATTGGTTAAAAATGACAGCTTTTTTTAAAAAATTGAATTGAAAAAGTTATAAACAACAGACATAGTATAAATTATGCACATCAAAATACAAAATCACTCGAACATTTACATTAAATTGGTATAAAATGCTATTAAAATAAGTGAAAACCGAGGTACATTTAGCCGAGTGGGTTAATAAAGTCGACAAAAAGGAAAAACTTGCGTAGCTAACTGAGTAAAAGGTACAATTGTTAAAAACTAATGTCAACTTTATTGGGCACCAGCTTAGTGTATACCCCAGTAATCAAATTTACATATAATTACTAATAAAATTTAGTACATGCACATCATGAACATTGTTCAAGTTTGTTTGTAAAAATATAAATAGATGAAAAGCAGCATAAATAGTGTAGAACCCACACAAATTTTCCATTTTCTGGAGTGGTCTGTGTATCATTTTCTGATACTTTTTTTCAAAAATTTGTAATGTGTGATTGATCGTGCTAGAGAATCCGTATAGTAATAGTTCCTATTGAGGCGACCAATCATTATCCAATGTTCACCAGCTTCACTGCTTGGGGAAGTGTTGATGATTGCAAAAGTAAATTTGGGCAAATTTGGGACAAAATCTGCTGGAAAGGATCCAATATACCGGAATTTAAGCTCTGGAATACGTTCATTAATGTCACGAAGTGAGGTGTTATCCATGACAAATAAGTTTTCTTTTCTTTATCTCACAAGCTCCGTTTGTACAAGGATTCCTGACAGAGCAATCAAGTTGAAATCTTTCGTTCTGTTGAGAGAAGCAACAATCTTTGGATTTTGTGATTTTGTCAACCGTTTCGTTCTGGGTGTTGGGATGAAACAAAACAATAATTATAAAAAGTCCAAGGAAAATTAGCAAAGGATTATAAATATATATATTTGAAGTTAGTCTACCCCAGTTCACATCCATTTGTTAATTAGCAATTGATGTAGAGAATAACAGCTAGATAGAGAGGTTAAGCCTACAAATGTTCCAACAAAGTACATAAAATTGAAAAAATGAGAAAAAAAATTATTAGACGTTTTTAGCAACAGTCCCAAACTGATCAATTTTGACAGTGGACATCCTTTCTCCCAGAACAAAGATTTCTGTTACGTTTCTTAGTGAACGATCAAAAAACATTTCCAATCGAATACTTTCACCACTGAGTTCAGGATAATGAACATTTTCGCCAGCATCTTGAATTAAAGTGAGATCGAATACAAGTATGTAGTGGTTCTGAAACTGATGATTCGGTAACGCAGGAATTTCCTCGTCAAAATTCATTGCTTTCATTGTTGTTACGTATGCTCTACAGTCATTAGTTGTATCAAGCGTACAATAGCTCTACCTCCGCGAACAAATCTAAATTCTCGCAAACCAAATTTCTGGTAATGGAAAGGATTTTCTTGAAAATGTCCTGTGAATGCCGAATTGGCGTTCATCGCAATAGCTACTCTTCTGATTGGAGCATTGTTAAAAACATTTTCCTGAATAAACTGGTTCTGTCCTGAGGGAATAATAAATGTACGTGCAATGGTTTCCGTAAAGTTGTAACAAGCAGGTTGATGAGTTAATTGGTATTTGATAGTCCGGTGATACACTTCGTTAACAACCACGCGTCGTGTAAATAAGGAACAGTCAAGAACCTTAAGGGAAACGTGAGGATTGTAGGAAATCATGTAAAAATTAGGTCTTGCACGAATCAATTTCAATCTTACTTTTGTATTTGAAAGTAGTAACTTTTCACATTGAAACAGGTCAATAGCTAATTTACCGTAGTAAGTGCTTCCATTTTTCAGCAGAAGTCCTTCCTCTCGGTCTATAAACGGGCTCTTCTCATAATCACTAGGTTCTTTTTCAAATTCGTATTCATGACAAGCCACAATGCCTTCATTATTTCTCGTTGAAGCATTAAATTCATTGGAAATTTGAGTCCATAGGAGACCATTTGAGTTGTACACTTGTTGATTGTTCAGATACACTTCACAGTTGGAGAAGAGTGAGTCAAAAATATTGTTGACATGAGTTAGATAATGTAAATCGTCATCTGTGAAAGACATACCCATATCTGGTTTTCCATGCTCACCTTTTTTCATAAAATCATCAAACAATCTTCCCTTTTGTAGTCCAACTTTGATTTGAAGGTGGATATCTCTCATATCAAGATAGATGCCTCTATCAGTTTCAAATTCAAATTTAATGCTGCTTTCATCCAGTGAAGTACTAGGATAAACTTCTTGAACATGAGAGGACTCAATTGGTTCCAAAACAGGAATTTTGTCAAAAATCTCCAAGCAAGAGTTTGTAAAGTGTCCATATCGAAAATTGGAATCGTTTGTTGATCTAGAATTCATTTTAGATTAGCAAATATATCTTTTCTCGTTCGACGACGTCGACTGACTTTTGGAGGTGATCTACGAATAATGCGACGTTTTCTTGTTTTTCCTGCACCTAGCTGTTTACGTAAAGTTTTCTTTCCAACATCAGCAGCGACAGATATGAGTTTTTCTTCCCAGTCAAAACATTTCCAATTTCAGGAGCAGCCATTTCAATTAAATCAGCTCCCACTCTTTTTGCTGCTGGGACAACATATCGTCTCAAAAACGGAGTTGCTGTCCTCCCAATTGTTTGCGCTAAAGCTCCAAATCCCCTACCCCTTTGTCTGGCATATCCGCAAAAATACGGTTAATCACTATCAGCAACCATTTTTTACAGTCTTAAATCTAAAAATGATTTTCAGAAGTTTTTCTAAACATTAGTACTGCTCTAGTTACTCCAACAGAGTTGAAAGGTACTTTTTCACCATAAGAGTCTCGGAGCTCTAATTTTATGCTGTGGAATGAATTTTTCAGAATTTTTTTAAACTGTAGGTTTGGAAAATTTTGATAATTCATGTATTGGCCAGTTGAGATGATGTCTCCATTCTTAACCTTTGATATAAAAGGAATGCATCGTAAAAGAGCAGCTTTTGTATCACCCACAATGTTGTATTCAACAATATCACTATATATCATCAATGTATGTATTCGTACAATGTCATAAGGGAACTTGGGAAAATGTGGACCAGCACCACTCATGAAAACACCCATCCCATAAACAGCTTCTTCACATCCAAAGACATGACAAAGATCAGCACTAAATATAACAAGTAAAAAATTCTCATTGGGAAGACTCAAAGAAATTCGCTGTGTAATTTTGTTAACGTGTAATCTGATTGGTGTTTTTTCATACTTTTCTCGTTCCTGAACTTTTTTGTTCATTTCGTTTACAATATCAGAGATCGAAGGATATAGACCTGGATCAAGTGTGTAATAGTTTGATGGTTTTGTGTTCGGTGTTGCTTCATCTAGATAGAAAAATTTCCCTTCCGTGATGTTTTGGTACAAGGAAGGATAAGATAGTTCTGTAATTGCAACCTCCCATTCTCCTTCGAGATTAATTTGTTCCGGAAGAAAGTTTGTAAAAGAACTTAATGTATTATTTGGATAACAATCAAAGGAAGCATTCGAAACCAACTCTACAGTAAAAGAATTCATATCTAAATGATACACTTTGCATACTCTTGTTCATAAAATTTGCCTAGAATTTCATCACCTTGTTCTCCATGAAGGTTATAGGTTGGTGGTTTTAAAGTCGCAATTTTAACAATTTCAAAAATTTCACTTGTGAATTGAGACTTGTAACCTTTTCTAAATGGGATATCGTACTTGGAGATTCGAACTTTATCTCCAATTTTAAAGCGTGGTTTTTTGTACTCAATAATAGGGTTTTTGTAAAAAATTGACAATTCTGAATTTTTAACGTTTTTGGGGGATTTACCTATAGATCTGTTAACTCTTGTATTCATAGTGTTAACAAAATTATCAATTTTGTGAACGTATTTATCGCCGTTTTCCTCCATGTAGCGATAAATAATGTTTTTTAAAGATCTAATTGCTCTTTCTGCTACAGCAGCTTTTGTTTCACTTCTTGTAGAGTAGATTTTGATGTCTCTACTCTTGCAAAAATTTTTGAATTCTCCCCAGAACTCAGTACCTTGATCAACCCAAACTCTATCAGGTTTAGTGTTCTTCCTTAACATTTTTTTAAAGGCAGCTACAGCATCAGAGGCATATTTTGACTTCATTGATTCAACATGGACCAGGCGAGAAAAGATGTCAACACATATCAATAAGTATTTCACACCGTTATTAAATTCAGACAATTTATTCATAAAAGCCAAATCAAGGCACCAAATCTCATTGATACGTTTTGCAAAAGCAGGTAATCTTTTGAAATGTCGAATTGCTCGTCTAAATTTAGTGTAAGAATTTTTTCTGTATAAAAAATCAGTAACCTTCTTCTTTGACAACCCACTGGCTTTCTGAAGGTTTTGAACTGAACCATATGCGGCTTTTCCTTCCCTGTACAACCTCTGTAGCTTGGCTTTTTCAGATTTGGAAAGGGATCCAGCTTCCTCGTTCTTTGCTTTTGGCATCTTTGTTTAAAATTTTATGTGGATTTATGCCGATTGCGTCAAGAATTGTGTAATAAGTATCGGGACAATTATCGTTTTTCTTCTTCAGAGCGTATACAAAATCGACAAATGCAACGTTTGTATCTCTTCCGTCTAACAAAATGGAGTCAGATAGAGATAGTTTAATGCGAGGTGAATTTAAAATTTCATTGATAAGTGATTCGTTGCTAGAAGACTTTGTTTTAGCGTTAACTTTTCTATAAACAGTTTTCAAATTTTTTGGAACCGAATCCTGTTTTTTCGTTATATTTGTCCAATCTTTGAGGTGATAACCTGATTTTTTGATCATAAAGTTGTTGAGGAATCAAAACAAACTGATCCATTTCAAGAGAGACGATTAATGATTGACGGAGTTAAAATTGATATAAGACTGATGCCTTTTTTGGAACTCAGAATCTGACTTCTTTTACTGAGGCTTGTTCTTTTTAAAATAAGAAGATGAATTTCTTCTCTGAACTTTAAAACTTCTTGTTTTTGAATTTCTCTTAGCTCTCCTCTTAGAAGGTTTACTATGCACTCGTTTAGAAACCGGATAAAGTCTCTGTGACAATTTTTGAGAAAAGTTATTTTGAAGCTCTGGGAGTATTTCTGGAACGCGATCAGAGTAGAGAGATGTTGTGTGCTCATCGTTCAAAAATGTAATCTGTTGCTTGCTTTGAGGTAGGAAAAATAAAGATGGTGTTGAACCACTGTTAGTACAGTATCTCAGAGAGTCGACTGTTTTTGGAGTCAAGTCAATAAGTAAATGACCATAGGGAACTGAAGTTGCTGTGGTATACCAGTCTTTTAGTTGAGATCCCAATCCCAACTGTTGACTGAGCGTGTTTATTGGTAAGACGTCTCTGGGTGATTTGAATAAAACAATATGGGTGTTCTGTAGTTCAATATCCCTTCCTAGTCGGCTTTGATGAAAGAGATTGTGCTTTATGTACACTGTACTTAAACCTTTATGTCTACCAGCAGTAGCTATTTTTACAAATTCTTTAAAACTAGAAATTTCTTCACAAGAGTCATCAAAAATAAGTAAATACTTTGTTCCATTATTAGGTAAATTTTGTATCAACTCAAAATCAACACCTTGAACGAACTCAATGTTTTTTATATTTTTTGACATTAGTCCGTAAAGAGATTGATAGTTTTGATAAAAATAGTAAATTTTGTCAAATTCTGGTTGAAAAGTTCCAAAAACTAACCAATCATGGATGAGTTGGGATTTCCCAGATCCACTTGGTCCAACCAATGAAATAAAAACTCGTTCCTTCGTGGAAATTATTTTGTTCAAATTTTTGGAGAAGGTAAAATATATCCAACTGCACTCGACAAAATGGCGATCCAAACTGTTGTCTCCTCACAAGTCTCAACTAATGTAATTCTTACGATACAACAAGCTAAAATCAATAGTATGACAAAGAACTGGGACAAAAAAACTACTAAAGACCGGTTACACGTCTGTCCAAAACATTTCCAAGATTGACGTTCTTGATTATTGTCATCAAAGACAAAATTACCTAATTGAAGCCCCTTATCAGTGTGATCAGTCATTTATACGCTATCTTCTTCCCTAGGGATAAAGGAACTGTGCAACTGACTTGAAACGTAAACAACGAAAAAAATGCCAAAAATTAATAAAAAAGATTAGTGAACTAAACATAACACACAACCAAATTATTGCTCCCTCAGATGAATCAGTGAGAAAAAGCATCAAAAATGAAAAAAGTACCAAAGTTAGGAGCAAGACTATGGAAGAATAATAAAGTATGGGAACACAGTAATTGTAGATATTTTTTGACCAACTCATTCTCTTATACTAATTTCAGAGGAAAAAAATTACAAATAAAAATGATAAATTACAATCACAAATACAAACATTAAATATTATCTAAAAAATTTAAAGTCCATATCCCATAAACGTAAGACTTCTTTTCTGCACAATGAAGAGTCTTCTTCTGTCGATAGGGGTAGTTGCTGCAATTCCATTCAACATCCTTGTTTTCTAATAGTTTGGAAGCCTTCGGACAACCAAGATCATCAAGATTTTCCACATCCTTACACAAGTAGGGTGATAAAATTTTGGATTTTTCAAGTCCTTCAACAAAGTACTCTGTTGTTGGTGAGCAATGTTGATGTATAATAAAAGCCAACTCAGAATAATCAAGCTTTCCATGGTTCCAATTTATACCGTGCATATTTTTTGTATTCCATTTTGCTTGAAAAGTCAGCTCGTAGTCTTTAGGTGGGAGAAAAACTGTATCAAAGTACAATTCCGTCCTTAAAGATTCCACACTCTTTGATAATTTTTCCTTCTAAGCATTCAATATCTAGTACAACGAGAGGCATTCTTTCTTCTGGGATGATTTTTCAGAAAATGATCAACAGTCTAGCATTTTGAAAATACCTGGATGCAAATTTTTATAAAGATACAAAAGAACAGACCAGTAATGTGACCCAAGAGACATGAGCTCGGAAATTGAGGTAACATGTAACAATAACCCAGTCCTTGGTTTGTA
>NW_027453186.1:0-13907 GCF_964194025.1 Convolutriloba macropyga | reverse complement strand
CAAGTCAATTGTCCTCCCTTAATTCCTCCTTTTTGATATGGGGAAATTTGTAGGGAAAAGGAGAGGTTAATTGACAGGAGGGAGAGTGAATTGAGCATTTATCCTTCCATCCTCGATCAAAATGGTGATTCAAGAGTGGGCCGCGATTGGCTGCAGGGAGAGAAGTTTTGAGGAATTAAGCCCTGACCAAACCCTGAATGTGCAGAGGGGGTAAACTGGTGTAATTTGGTGCGTTCATCGGTGCTTTACAGGCAAGGGCAACTTGCTCAGACGACAAAGGTTGTGGGTCCATTAGACTCCCCCCTCTTGCATCTTTTCAGCCTCTTTGACTGCTCATTGCAGCCCAAAAAGATGAACCAGTCTTAAGCTGAAATTTTCTTAAAATCTTCCCACTGCAGCCGCCCATTTTTCTATTCGGGTAGAAAAATTATAATCAGGACCGCCATTTTGAATTGTGGTTTATTACATGGCGAACAGTATTAAGCTATTTCATCTCAAATAATTTATTTGGTATAAGGCTCAAAACAATCTGCAGTTTTCAATTGAAAAAAAAAACAATTTACGTACTTGTTTTGGAGTAGTTTCATTGGACTTTGTTTCCCTTTTCACTACCTAGAATTATGAAAAAACCCAAATAGTCTATTAGGGGGTCAACACTTACCCAATTTACTCTGTCGATCTTTTTAGTTAAGTTTGTCGTACAGATTTACTATCTGTAGGAATGAGATGATTCGCGACGCCGATTAGCTTATTCTACAACGGCTATTTATTGGTGATTTCGTGGAGCGAAGAATCGACGCTAAATTTTGTTGCTTGTGAATTGAATATTCTGGATACAGAATATAGGCAGATTTGGCGTAGCGAAATTACACTCGATTGTTTATTGGGTATTTCGCTTAGCGAAATACAATTAAATTTAACACGTCTAAAGTAAGACTTTTTGGCGGAGCGGATTCTAGTTAAAGAGAGAGTCAACTAATTTGAATTGCGAAAATGAAGAGAATGAATCTAGATAAAATTAACAAAACTGATTAACAATTTGTTCATAAGATTACATTTCCAAATGCGGCAACTTACAATCACGAGACAATGTGAACAGACAGAAGATCATGCACAGGATGTAAACAAATTTACAAGTATGAAAACTTAAGATTCGATCTTCAAAACTAGAATTAAATGAATGAACAAAATAAAGGTAGATGAAATGTACTAAATTAAATTAAACATAAAATGAAATTATTTAGCTACACCAAATCGATAGCCCCAAACTAAAATGTACTATTGTACCACAATTCCCCCTTGGCGAAAATAAATGACAAAGTTATTTATCAGAAAATTAATAATCATATGTACTGGTTAAATAATTAATACTATAATGTTTTTAATCAGAGTTTTAAACGCAACAGTTTTCGAGAAATGTACTTTAATCGCTCCCACTTTCGTAATATCTCTCAGCCTCGCCAACCGTCATCGACAATTCTGGTTCTTCATAATTGGGTGAGACATAGACTTGGGTAGGGTACGAAGGTGTCGGAGAACATGGGCCGACTGTAAAATTAGTTTCCTCTTGATTAGATTGTGCTGCGGCTGACTGTATGGCGGAAATTATTGATTTATTCTCAATTTGTTGTTTCTTGATATTTTGTCGTCTTTTATGTTTCCCAATTGCACTAGTACTTGAAATTGTGGGAGGGCAAATTTGGACTGAAATCGCAGACTCATCCGATTCTGTAACCGATACTGTGGAGCGCTTTCGTTTTGTTGGGATTAATGCTACGGATGCCTTTGTAGCTGCTTTTCGTTTTGGCCTACTAGGTGGCTCCGCTATAACAATGCTTGTGGTGGGCAATTCCATTAGCACTGCGAAATCACTACTTAATTCCGTGGGTTGCTTTGGCGTTGCTGTTGACAGTTGTCTTTTAGGTTTCGTTGGCATTCGTAAACCCAGGGCGCGTGTAACATTTGAATGAATTGATGACACTGTACTAACATCATCTGCCACTTTCCTATGCTTCATTCGTTTTCCTCCTTCTAACTTCTTTCTGGATTCCTTTGCGTGATGGCTGATTAGCTCTTCTGTTGTTTTACCCGTTGGTAATTTTGGGCGTCGGTTAGCATACACCTGTAATTCTGTCTCACGTTCCGCTTTCGTCCCAAACTTTGCTAAATTCGAGTTTCTGATTGTCACGTCTCTCTTTCCAAGTTCTTTAATAACTGAGGTATGTTCGTTAGTTTTGATTACTGAGGATCCTGGTGCTAAGACGTCTTATAGGCCATCAAGACTTTTCTTCGATCTTTTCGTGCGAGGTCTCTTTTTCGGCAGCTTTACCTCCAATGACGCTTCCGTTCTAGGTACAGGTTGCCGACATCTGGATGGGAAATCAATCTTGATTCCTTTTTCGGGTCCTCCTTTTGTCGTTTCGTCGCATCCTTGCCCAGTTTGTTTTTATTCACCTCTATCTCAATGTCGCTACGTTCTTCGTTGTTCCAGTTATCGTCTGTGATAAGTTCGTCCCATCTGACAGTCTCCAAATCTAAATATTTATTTAAAATGTTTTTGAAAGATAGACTTTTTGGATCTGGTTTAGTCGTTATATTACTTAATGGCGTATTCGCTTTTCTACCAAAATGTGCCTCAAATGGTGATATATTAATAGTCTTTTGACGACATATTCGTAGCTGATAAATTATTGAATTTATTGAGGCTTTCACATTGAATTGATTTCGCGCCGCCGTTTTAATGCAAGCTAAGCGATTCTTGATTGTTTGAATTACCCTTTCAACCAAGCCAATTGCTCTGTGATCGTGTATTGGCGCTTCAATTAGCTGAATGTTATTTTGACTACAAAATGCTTTAATTTGTTGTCCCGTTTGGCATCGAGCTTGATCCAATCTAATTGCACGGGGTATACCGTGTAGCAAAACATACTCTTGAAGAAATTCCAAATATTATCTGCATTAGCTCTATCAAATACTTCTGCTGTTGGGTACTTCGAAAATCGATCAATACATGCAAGAAAGTAAATCTCTTGGTTTTTTTCATTATAAATGGGTCCTCCAAAGTCAATTTGAATTTCTTCATTTGGAACTTTACATAACTTTAAAGGTGCCCATTTATTAGCAGGTATAATAGATTTAAAATTTTTACCAATCTTGACACAGGGGTTGCACTTTGCAGTTTTCGTAGCTATGTCCCTGTGCATATATGGCCAGCACGTGTGTGTTGCCATATCGGTCATCCCCCAAGTGCCAGGATGAGTTGCATGAATGGCGTCAACATAGGCATCTTTGATCGCGTGGGGAAGGGCAATCCTGTCATCTACGCAAACACAGCCGTTCTTTACATGCAAGTCTTTCCAGAAGGAATGGATGTAGGGTGATATTTGTTTGCATCTATCT
Organism: Convolutriloba macropyga; assembly: GCF_964194025.1. NCBI lineage: Eukaryota > Metazoa > Xenacoelomorpha > Acoela > Convolutidae > Convolutriloba > Convolutriloba macropyga. The sequence continues at coordinate 10,508 of NW_027453186.1, read as the reverse complement.
TCGTTGTCGGTAAGGATGCAATCGCGAACCTCTTTCAAAATCGCGTCCTTAGTTGTCAGGCTGGCCATTAGGGAGCTGGAGAAGATTTTAGAGAGGGCGAAGTTGAAGGAGTCCAGAGAGAGGTCGTCTACTGAAGGCGAAGTGGCTGTTGTATCGGTCGTGGGCGTGATTGGAGTGGCAGGTGCTGCTTGAGCTGTTGAGGGTCTCTCTTCTGCAAATCGTACTCTTGAAGGAGTCGATTGCTTGACTGTCATCAAGGTTTCATCATCGGAGTTTGATTGCGACATCATGTATACGTTATTGAATTTCGTGGCAATTCGTTGGAAATTGTTTAATTTAGATAACGACTGTTCAGTGGATCGATTCAAGGCAAAAAGCGAGTGAGGGATGTTAGCTGTCTCGATTTTGGGGTTGGAATTTAAAGTATTTGGTGTTAATTTGCTAATTGGGTTATCATTTTGCGTACTTTTAGAATATTCTGGACTTCGCAGTGCGAATTCACTGCATAATTTATTAGTGGAATTTGGATTATTTATGACGCATTTTTTAAGTGGATTTCGCGCTGCGAAATCGACGTAATTTTCGGCGTTTAATAAGAAGCGTTTTGCACTGCGTTTAATTACATCCAATTTAGCTACAATAAATTGCTCGTCATATGCAGATATATTAACAGCTTGTTGTTGCGGGTCGCGAGAGATATAATCCACTAATCGCATTTTTGAGCCAGGGAGATGGTCAATTGAGAAATCAAATGGTAATAATCGATCTACCCAACGTGTCAATCTACTATTATATGATTTGTTAGACTTGTTTTCTCTCATGATTGAGAGAAGAGCTCTATGATCAGTTATCAAAGTAAAAGGTTTGCCGTACAAATACTATTTGAAATGTTCCACGGACCAGACAACACCCAAAAGTTCAAGCTCATTTATACTATATCTGTCTTCAACAGAGTTCAAAAATCGTGACGCAAATGCTACTGTATGCCAACCATTAGGTGTTCGTTGTTCCAATGCACATCCCAAACCCTTGCGTGAGGCATCGCATTTAATTCTTGTTTCTAATTCCGGGTTAAAATGTTTGTTTTCAGTGGTTTCCGAAATTTGTTCTTTTATCAAGGAGAACTGTTTTTCATGCTCATCCGTTCAAAGAAATTTTGAATTTTTCTTGAGCAAAGGTCGAAGGGGGTAACGAAATTGTAACGAAGTTTGGAATAAATTTTCCTAAGTGGTGTACTGAACCCATAAACGATCGAAGTTTTTTAAGATTAGTAGGTGCTGATAATTTTCCATTTGCATCCGTTTTACTTGAAAGTGGAGTTACACCTGATTGTGTAATATTATGTCCAAGCAATTCAATCTTTTCTTTTGCAAAATGACATTTCGCAAGATTTATTCGCAGATTTTCTTGATCTAGTTTTATTAGACATTTTCGTACCAAATCCAGATGTTTTTCGATTCTACCTCTGCTCACAATCAATATATCGTCCAAGAAACAGAAAGTATTATCCAAACCAGCAAGGGTACAATCAATAGCTTTTTGGAATTCAGCTGGCATATCCGTTAGGCGTAAAATCGGGTTTTAAATCGATATGTGCCAGTCATATCTCCGCTAACAATATTAAAGTTACAATGGCGGGCCGTATCACTGTGTAACTTAAGTTGGCTATAAGCGTACTGCAAATCAAGTGTCGTAAAATAAGCAGTCTCTTGCGGCGCAATTGACAGTGTTTGCAAGATTGTTTGAATTAGCGAATCTATATTGGGCATGTGATACTTGTTTTTATGAATAGCTTTATTTAAGATTTTGGAATCAAGTGCCATTTTGATTGATTGATCCTTTTTTACCGTAATGACAATTGGAGATATGAAAAATTGATCAGAACAATTGTTTAATTTTTCTATATGTCCTTCGTTTAATAGTTTTTCAAGTTCAATTTTCACTTTCGGTTGAAGATGTATTGGCACTTTTCAAGTGATCTCTTTATTGCACAAGGTTGATCTATGTTATTGACTTCTGTTTTCGGACCAGGTTTCTGAGATATTGTGATTCCCAACTGATCAAAAAGATCTCGTCCTAATATTGGTCGAAATCCATCAGCTACGACTCTGATTTTTGCTTTCTGAATATTCCAATCATATTTAAATCGATATGTGCCAGAATATATAAATCGATATGTGCCAGTCATATCTCCGCTAACAATATTAAAGTTACAATGGCGGGCCGTATCACTGTGTAACTTAAGTTGGCTATAGGCGTACTGCAAATCAAGAGTCGTAAAATAAGCAGTCTCTTGCGGCGCCGTTGACAGTGTTTGCGAGATTGTTTGAATTAGCGAATCTCTATTAGGCATTTGATACTTGTTTTTATGAATAGCTTTTTTTAAGATTTTGGAATCAAGTGCCATTTTGATTGATTGATCCTTTTTTACCGTAATGACAATTGGAGATATGAAGAATTGATCAGAACAATTGTTTCATTTTTCTATATGTCCTTCGTTTAATAGTTTTTCAAGTTCAATTTTCACTTTCGATTGAAGATATATTGGCACTTTTCTTCCTTTCTGATGTATAACTCGATAATTTTTGTGGAATTTTGAATTAACCGTATGGTTTTTTGATTTTCCAATTCGGGATATCAAATTGGGAAACTACTTTGCAAGTGATCTCTTTATTGCACAAGGTTGATCTATGTTATTGACTTCTGTTTTCGGACAAGGTTTCTGAGATATTGTGATTCCTAACTGATCAAAAAGATCTCGTCCTAATATTGGTCGAAACCCATCAGCTACGATTATGATTTTTGCTTTCTGAATATTCCAATCATTGTATTTTACCGGCGTTTTTAACGTGCCGAGAGGTTGAACAATATCGTTAGAAAAAGACTTCGATACTAGTGGTTTTTTCTCTGACCATTGTGATTGCGCAAAATTAAACAATATTTCTCTTGCAAGTGACATATTAATAATGGTACAACCACTACCGGAATCGAGAAGTAATTCACAATTTGTGTTTCCAATCGTTAATGACAAATTTTTCAGTGCTATATTTGTTTAACTAATATTTTCGACTGTTGCAACGTAATTATCATCCGAGGAATCATAGTCTGAATTAATTTGTTCATTAAAATTTATATAATTGACGTTCTGATTTTCCTGACTTGAATGTTGATTAGATGTTTCAGCAGTTTCTACAGTGTTAATGCGATTGGTTTATTGAGTATTTCTTGTATTGTTAAGTCTTCGTCGACATACCTCAGCAAAATGGTTTTGCAAACCACAGTGATTGCATTTCTTACCCATTGCAGGGCAAACCTGACGGTGCGTTGGTTGTTGTCCAAACTTGACCACAACCACGACATTGTCCAACGGATGCACGGTTGACGACTGCTCTACTTGATTGATTTCGACGCACACCCGCGCCGCGAAATCGATTGAATTGTTGTATTGCGTTCACTGTACTGCCAGTTGCACCGTTATTAGATGAAATTCTCTGCTGATTCTGATTACCCATTTCCATGTTGACTGCAATGCTGAGTGCCCTCTCCGGTTCAACTGTATCCCGTAGAAGCTCCCGTTGATTATTATCATCCAACATGTTTGTGATTAAAATGTCTCTGATGATTGCCTCTTCACGATTTTCGAAATCGCAATTTTCAGCCAATTCTTTCAAGATGCTGTAGAATTGTTCTACAGTTTCACCCTTCTTCTGCTTTTGAGAGAAGAACACGTATCGATCAAATGTGGTATTTCTTGGACGAATAAAAGCTATCTCCATCATTTCGCAAAATTTGAGGGTAGTCAAGTCGTAAATATTGTCATGCGAAAATTTTTGGGTAAGTAGTCGTCTCCCTTCCGTACCAATACTTAGGTACAAAAGAGATACACATTTTTGGTCACACAAATTCCATGGTCGTTCCCCGCATAGTATTCCCGCTTCTGTTATCTTTTGGCATTTTAATTCCCATTGCAACTTCAATTGATTGTTTCTAATTCGACGCTCTCTCTCAGCTTCATCTGTTGTATCTTCAATTGCAACCCAAACCTTCGTTGGTTTGGGTTGTAAAAACGTTTCTATAGTGATATTCTCTCGAGCGAGAATCGCTAGTTTTACCTGGATTCGCCATTTCTCCCATCTGATTGGTGGGTCCGAAGTTGGTCGTTCCCAAAATGGCTCTATTTGACAACGGTGTTTTTCTAGATTCTCGAGCTGACTGCGCCATGTCGTACAGATTTACTATCTGTAGGAATGAGATGATTCCCGACGCCGATTAGCTTATTCTACAACGGCTATTTATTGGTGATTTCGTGGAGCGAATCGACGCTAAATTTTGTTGCTTGTGAATTGAATATTCTGGATACAGAATATAGGCAGATTTGGCGTAGCGAAATTACACTCGATTGTTTATTGGGTATTTCGCTTAGCGAAATACAATTAAATTTAACACGTCTAAAGTAAGACTTTTTGGTGGAGCGGATTCTAGTTAGAGAGAGAGTCAACTAATTTGAATTGCGAAAATGAAGAGAAGGAATCTAGATAAAATTAACAAAACTGATTAACAATTTGTTCATAAGATTACATTTCCAAATGCGGCAACTTACAATCATGAGACAATTTGAACAGACAGAAGATCATGCACAGGATGTAAACAAATTTACAAGTATGAAAACTTAAGATTCGATTTTCAAAACTAGAATTAAGTGAATGAACAAAATAAAGGTAGATGAAATGAACTAAATTAAATTAAACATAAAATGAACTTATTTAGCTACACCAAATCGATAGCCCCAAACTAAAATGTACTATAGTACCACAAAGTTCCAGCAAAGTCTTTTCACAGGTCGAGCAGTATTTGCTGCTGCACATACCGACGCAGCAACGGATAAAAACTTAACAGTAATGCACCTCTGCAGTTCAACAGAAAACAAATTTGGAAAACTGCCAAAATTCGCAGCTGGACGATATTGCTATAATACTTGAGTGAATGAGACTAAGTAAATTAATTGTAATGATCTTCTTCCCATTAGACGACGTACTGCAAATGTGGCTTCATTCAATTGTTTTCCCTTCCAATATTATGAATTATTATATTTTAAAAACAGTGCGTATTTTTAGATTAATGGCTATTCAGAATCGCAAAAGACGAAAAGGCATAGATGCTGACTATCATATAAACGTTAGTGAAAAATAAATTTGCGCGTAACTTTTTTCAGGCAAAAGTTCACACTCGCAAAAAGACTTTTGCTTGACCGGAGATTTGACAAAGGCTCGATCCATTTATCCCAATTCATTATTTGGAGGCAGAAGGAACAATAAAAATATTTTCCTGGCTAGTGATTTGACTTCAACTTGACGCAATTTCTACTACTCAACAATTTTGGCAGATCCAAAATCCAGCGCCCATCTTTGGTCAAGCAAAAACCGAATTTATCTTTTTGGGTGGAGCAAAGATCCAGAGTGACAAAAATTCGTTTAGCAAGTTTCCAGCGTGACTTTTCGAGTCAAGCAAGCGTCCAGTAGAATTTTAAAAATTTTAGACTATGGCTCTCTTGTAGTTTTGCAGATTTTGAAGAAACATTTCTCAAATCACCTTCTTGGAGTTCACAGAAGGTATATATCAGGTTATTTGTTCTGGATAAGTTTTACGTACCATCTTTGCAACTAAATTTGCAGGTAAAATTACTTGCACATACAATTACCTGGAAAACTTTCTCAGATTTCTGCTAGACCTTTGTCTGATTAAGTGCCAGCTTGTAAGGGCTCTTACAAAACATTTAACAGAAAACTGTTAATCTTGTAAGAAGCTGATCTTGGGGAAAGCAAAGTAAGCCGACGTAAAAGTAAACCAAAACCAGTTTTAAAATTTTGAAATCTCTCGGAGCTAAGGAGATTTTTACCATTACAATTGAAACCGTGCATAGTATTTGCAATTGATAATGTATTCTAGGGATCCAACCAAACGAAATAGGTCGTTTTTTAAAAAAAATCTAGTGGTTGTCAACACCAACAAACCTCAGTAGATTGCTTTTTTTGGATGAACTTTGTAATGTAAACCGGAGACCGCGGGCCAGTTATAGCGGCAGTTACGCGCCCACTGGCCCACCTGGTACAACTTAAAATGCGGTTATCTTGGAGTTTTTGGCGTTCTTGACTTATTTTTCAAAATTCGGCTTGCTTGCCCATCGGCTTGCTTGACGTCCACTGGTTAGCACATAGCTGTGGTAAGCTGTAGCTTTCTTCCTAGCAGATGACTACCTAAAGCAATAAATCTTAATGGATTTTACAAGAATTCTCACAAGATCTTAGCGATTACATACAATCGACGTAATACTTTGCCAACATCTTAGAAAGCAAAAACTGGAACTGATTTTAAGTGCCGAAACTGCCAATACCAGTTAATCATCAATTACATGATAGCGGGCACGCTGATAAGTAGTTCAGCTGTGACAGAGTCATATCAAGTCCGACGGGCCGCTTAGGCATGGCGAGGGTCCGCAATTAGCATTGTTTGCATTAAATTTATCCTCTCCAATTATCTTGTCCTAAATAAGGGTTGTTTATAAGATATATTCCGTACAAGGGGAGGCTGGTGCATCCATTAATTTCTTCTTTCATTACATAGTTTTATACATCTTCGTAGGCTAATGAAAATCTGATAAGGTCGGATTAGATATTATTAGCAGTTAAGAGTTCTTCATGTTTTTGGAAAACTAATCTCCAAGATAACTCATATAAAGAAGATATGAAGAATATGATATCTCATAACTCATACAAACAGATATGAAGAAGGACCCAGGCTATGAGGCTAACTGCTATATGAAATGACTGATAAACTCAAAGTGATGGTTAAGTGACTCTGCTTGAAGTCACTGAGAACTTCTGGCGTTTATCGAGAACCACTAAGAGGTTCGAGAAAATAAGTCAAAAGTTCCAAGTGAATTCCGCAGAGTCCCTAACCATGCTTAAAACACGAAACGCGCACGTTTTAAAATGATCAAAGTCAACGAAAATCAACTTCTGGCTAAGTAGCAACTTCTGGCATTTTGACTTCTGGCACTGCAGACTTTCGGCATTTTAAAATGTGCACGTGAGTGTTTCAAGTGTGGGTAATTTTCCTGCCTTAGTTAAGTGGTTACAATATTAGTATTTTATACCCACAACCTTTCCATATCCAATGTGGTTGATCATCATTTTTTTCATAAGTTGACCTCTCAACTATATGGGGAAATATTGGAATTCTGACCTCCCCAAACAAGAATTGGTAGGGTAAGATGATGTATCGCTTGCCACTTGTAGGCATTGGTTCTAATCATAGCGTATAGATGACGCAACTCGGATGAGGTCAATGAGAACGCCGCGCATTGGTTTTGAGATGATAGCTAGAATATTAAAGCAACCTTAGAAATCACGTAACTATTTTCTAAACACAAACGAAGACGCTTGAAATCCGGCGATCCATACAAAAAACCTTACATTATACAATGCGACACATAGATCTGGAAAATTGCTAAAAATATTCACCTATGAACATCAAAGAGCTTTTTGTATTTTTGATTATGTGCTATTATCAATTATGATATATCGCGATCGTTTAATAGCTAAAAATTGATGGACTACACTATGGCAAATATCCATTTTCCCGAGTCAATTTTGTCAACGTAGGCCCTATTTTTACAACTTTGTTATGAAAATAGGATTATAAGCGTGTGTAGACATTTGTGACAGTAGCTGGATTCAGATCAAGCTTACTTTGAGTTATATATACCGTCGCAATTTTAATGCTGTCTATAAAGATTTGAGCGAGCGTGGACGATAATGACAAGATTTTGTTTTCGAATCTCTGGTTGTCTACGTCTCACCCTTTTTCACGGATTACGAAACGCGACTGTGAACAACTTGTCAATTAGACTTATATGAAATAAAACCTACTTGGCGATTAACATTAAAAGTTTTCCTAGCAACACTTATAGTGGGCTAAGAACACAATTACCGGTTGCAGCTACTAATCCCTCGTGATTAAGAACAGAAATTTCCCTGTCACTGCTAATTGTGAACGCGACTGTCAATTAGTTCATTACTGCTCACAAGAAAATTTAGATAACTGAATTAGACGTCTCAAATAATTACAAATAAAAGTTCAGCAAGAACGTTTTAGGCTAACTGAATGCTCAAAATCGTGGTCATGGGCTACGTTTAACCGTGGATACAAGTGACGAACTTGATTGTTCTCCGTCGCATATGTCATGATTTTGCAATCATTTCTTACAATTATTAAAAAGTCGTTAATTGGAAATTGGTACCGAGATATTTTCAATACTGCCCAAACTTCAGATTTGCTCAAAACCAGCAATTGGGACATTAACCAAGTAATGTAAACTCCCAAAAAACTATTATTGCTGCAAACTTGGTTCTCTGCAATTCCTTTTTTAATCGTGCAAAACCAAGTTTTTGTAATTGGTGCCCTCAAAAAAACCTACAGTGCTCATCAAATTTTTTTGATAACCCGGGCCGAGGTTTCACCCCTAGTCCGCCCCTAATTAGGGTAAAATCCTCGACCCAGGGAGTCAAAAGCGGAGTAGATAACCTCATCCCACACTTCGATCCACTTCTCGGTTTTAACAAAACTCAATGCGCTTTTTTATTCATTTCTCTTCTCTTCATTTCTCTTCTTTGAGTGGAAACGAATGACATTCGTGACTTTTATCCTTTTTCAGTGTTTAAATTATAATGCCCTAAATTAAAGCGCACAAAAAATGTGGTAAAATGGTACCGAGTCCACCTATTTTTTCTGGAATGTGAGTTAAGAGTTCAGTTTCAATCAAGAGCTTTGATTATTTTTCAGGGAGCAATCAATAAAGAAACTACAAACTTTGCTCAGCTAATCTCTTTCACCCAAAAAAGATTAGAGTTTTATCAAAAAATTGTTTATTATCTCACTTCTCTATATGTGGAGACAGACAAAAAAGAATGATTAAAATTTTGTGAAATTTTTTACAAGCTGGATGTTTTTATATGAATTCTCCAACGTCATTTTTTCTTTTATTTATGTTATATGAAGTCTATTCGCAGAGGAAACACAAAAAGTTTTTTTTTAATTTACCCAGCAATTTTTTTTTAGAGTTTTGTGCTAAAATTACTTACACAAAAATTGGATTTATACACAAATCAAATTGTAAGATCAAGGCCGACTTTTTTTGCAGAATTTTGCAACTTATCATGTTTATGGGACCTTTTCTTTCTTCCCCCAAACGTTTGGCCTTTGAACTCTTCGTGGCTTTTTTTATCCCCACCGCCTGTTCTTTTCTTTCCATTAATATTGGGAAACATTTACGATAAGGCACAACGGTCATTCGATTCGAGGTCTGAACCGATTCACTGGTACCCAACCCAAATTACAATTCACTATGGTACCGAAATTAAATTAAACTCTCCAATCCTCCATATGATGGCCTGAATACTGGTTTATCGTAGATCTGTCGTTTATCTTAGTTCTGTGGTTTCTCAGAGATCTGTAGTTTTTTGGTTATCTGTGGAGATCAGCTTCGTATCTCCATACATCGAGGGCGCGTCTAGAGCAAAAAAATCCTGCTGCTGATCACCGACTTCACCCTGTTCCTTATATGGTTGAAGTAATGAGGCGAGGCGGTTATTTAGCTGCTTCATCGATCGAGAAAAGCAGCTTCACTCGCTGTAGAATTTTTTCGTAATCTCGTCGCAGGCCGAAAGCAATCGGTTCATATTGAGGTTCAATTGACTTGGCTCTAAGTGCCTTAAGCTCCCCAGAACTATACTCTTACATATACTTGGTTGCAGTAATAAGGTGAAGCGACAAATTGGCTGGTTTTCAAAACTGCCTGTTTTTGAAATCAACTTTGGTCAAAATCTCTTTGGCCGTATCTTTTTATTTTGATATCAATCGACACATAATGATCCGAAATTTATCAGATATATATTGCGACAAACTTGCATACAGAGAAAATCCAGGTATTAATTGTCCAGTTTTACTTTCCCAGCAGTAAGCTGAGTCCCACGTGGAATGTGTTCAGCATACTCATGCCTCGATAAATTTAATCAGAGATTTTGCATTGCGAACTCAAGAACTTTATGAGCAAGATGAACAGAATTCAAGTTGATCTGAACATACTGATGTTGAACGAAAGCTATCGTGAAATGAGCAACCGCAACGGTTTCTGATTAGACCATTTGTCGTAGTACGATTTCAAGAGAAAACACTGTAGACCAGTGACTCTTATGATTTAGAAATAAAAAAATGTTTCCCCTATCATATGTTTTCAATTACATATACGATTTGAAACCAAATTATAAGCCAAATCCGTTGGGTTTAATTGCTTAAAATTTTGAATGATGACAATCAATGTCTTGAATAAAATTAAAGAACCACCGTGCAGCAGATGACAATCCATTGTGTGTAATCTCCGACAATCACAGGCTGAGAAGACACTATTTTCTTTTAAAAAGCGCAGGCTACACCATTTTAGTAAGACTTCC
>NW_027453185.1:0-39388 GCF_964194025.1 Convolutriloba macropyga | reverse complement strand
AACATTTTAAAAATTTTAAAGAAAATTTCTAAGTTTTCTTGCCCCACCCCCTCCCTTTATACCCGCTCATTATACAGCACATTACTTGTAAAAATATAGAACATGTCCCTGTTGGGGTGAGGGTAAAATTTATATAGACCTCGGGTATTCCCCATTATAGGCCCTCATGAAATTATAGCCCCCCATTATTGTATATCTAATGTTATCTGACCACTAGACTGAGGGTCTATAAAGTGGAAGACCCGCACCCTTAGCTTGGGCTTCGGAGGTTCGGAGGGAGGGGGGTTGACTTGGAAAAAATTTCAGGAAAACCTAAAAGTTTGAGTATTTTTCTGAAAAGGTTAACCGGATATTTTCCGTTTATGCCCAGCTTAGTGGGTAAATATTATTTGCACCCCATAGGCACACGTGCTATACTTAAGTAAATTGTAAGATATGATTTGTTATGTAATGGCACGTGCTCTGTGACTAGGATATGCATAACTTACTGGGGGGGCAGGAACTGAAAATATTAGGTTAATCTTAAAAGTGTTTTGCAGCATATTGCATCTATTTTTGAGTGTTATCTTTAATTCAATCACTTCTGTCAATAGGCAAGGCTGCCCAAGTCCGTGCCTGAAAGCAACCATGAACAGGTAGCTACAAAGAGACAATTGTGAGCCAATAAGAACAGCTACAAAGAGCCAAAAATCAGCCAATAAGAACAGCTACAAAGAGCCAAAAATCAACCAATAAGAAGACTCTGATTATCTTCTTACACTGTGTGTTAAGAAGACTAAGGAAAAATTTTTTTGCACACTTTTTGACTTAAGCACGCAATTATTTCTAAAAAAGCGCTGCTGTGTCGGATAACAGATGTAAAGTAACAAAAGAAGGATTTTTCCCGTTTCTGCACACACCATATCAGTGGGTACTTAGTACTTGCACCCCCGGTGCACGTGACATAATCGTACATAACGATTTACTATGTAACGACACGTGCTCTGTTACTGGGGGTTGGATAGTGCACTTTGGTGGAAGGCAGAAAAGGAAAAGATTCCAAAAGAAAGCATTCGCCATAGCAGTCATTAAATCCGTTAAATTTAGTCATAGAACCTACAATTAAAAAAAACTCCTGAGTACCTGAGCACCTATACTCTTATTAATACTTTTAAGCAGTGTATTTCACTAGTTTTACTGAAAGTGAGTAAATAAAAAACAATTGTTTGTTCATTATTGCAAAAAGAAACAATTCACGTTCACAATCAATAAGGTTAGGGAGAAATTAATCTTGCTAAAACGAGTAAAAAATTTTATTCAATTTTTGCTATTAAAAACAAAGAGGCTCGGTAATGTGAGGTGGCACATAAGGTTCCGACCCCGCTCATCCACAATTTTTGCATAATTGTCTACTAAATGAGGAACAGATAGAAAAATCCAAAAATTATTTTTTGGGAAGTATCTCTCAAAAAAAAATTGTGTATGAACGATAAGATAGCCTCCACAGCAAATAACTCATTGGAGTAAAAATTGATGCATTAGATTGCTGTGATATGCCAATAATAGGAAAGCGAGTCAAGACGAACAGCAAAATCAAACAACAACAACAACAAACATTAGTTACATCAAAATCTTTATGTCCGTTTTAAAAACAAAATTTAATAACAAAGTCAACGTGCCGTCAGATAAACCTGAAACTAAACTATATAACTTATAGATCACCAGAAAAGATATGGAACCAGTCCATAAAAAGTTTTGGTAACAATTAGACAAAAGGAACAAAAACTGTAAAATTATAAAATTCGCTAATTTTTTTTAAACAATTAACTTCAAACTAAAGAAAACCATTAGAAATCAAGTAAAATATCCCAAAGTTTACGATTACCAATGCTTCTATAGAAGGGCATAAGGACCTGTCCTTGTTCAATTTTTTAAGCGGCTAAAAAGAACAATAAAAAAGAACAAACAGAAATTCAATTGAAACTTGCCAGAAAACGCTGTCAAAACCATCAAGCAATATTTTGGCCCTCAAAGAAAGTTCGATAGCGCCCTCTTCAAACAATGATAATGTAGTATGTGGTTATTCTTTAGTGATACTAGGAAACAAGTAGACGAAAAGAGAAAAGGGCAAAAGTATGTAAAAATTTTGATTTGTTTTGGAAACAAAATTACATCCAAAGTCATGAAAGACAATAATTGCATAATGAAATATTTAAACAGGGTCATTTATTCATCCAATGGAAGCCATTGAGAAATTCAATTATCTGGAATATGTTTTGCGTCTACAAAATGAACGTAAGATATGACAAAAATCAAATTAATTAACTTTTTTTGTGAAAGACCGGTGTCGAAGCCAGTTGGGTCATAACGAATACTTTAAAAAAGTAGATTTTGGGACTCCAATCCCTTTTGATACCTTCCCATGACACCCATAATACCATGTTTGACCTGAAATTAAGGAGATTAGGAACAAAAAGAAAATTAAAAAGAACAAAATTGCCAAAAAAAAATTTTTTTTTAAATTTAGAAACGATTGACTTCAAAGTCATGGAAGCCATCAGCTATCTACGAATTTCAGAATAACGGCTCATCTATTGTTCCTTGAAAAGTCAATGAAATCTATCAGTTTACAGGAAATTTCATACGACCGAAACGACGATGTAAAAATGACAGTTAAAGACAAAATTAAAAATTTCAATGAATTTCTTCAAGAAAGAAGTGTCGAGGCCGTTAAAACGATAATCTATCAGGATTTCAATATTTTCAATTGTGTCTATTTTTGAACGCAAGTAACGTGATATGAGAACTGTCAACAAAGACATAGTGTGACAAAAATGGAAAACGTGAAAAACGGCATATATCTAAAAACAAAAAAAAAACAAACTGAAATCTAGTTGTATCAAAGCCAGACAACAACAACCTCAGGCTTAGAACCGCAATTGAGACTGAATGTCAAATCAGTAGAATGAAGAAGCATTTTTTCTTTGCTTACACTAAGCTACAAGTTGACCAAATTAAGAAAAAATAGAGGAAAAGTTCATTGAGCCATTATTTATTTGAAAATCAATTATTTTTAAAAGTCGAAACTACCATAATTTTCCAGGTAAAAACAAAATGCATTAGTTTGGAGCTGCTTAGGAAGCCAATTGGATCTATCACTCCTGAGCTTTGGTTTGATATGTTCTGTTCTTTATTAATAAAAAAAGGACATTTTTTTTCAAAAAAAGGACCGACTGATTACAATCCGAATTCTTTTCTGATTGTAACAATCCAAGATTGGCCCAAAACTAGCCCTCCTAATGCTCATTGTCCGTTAGGAACAATTGAAAATTTAAATGTTGTAGATATAGATATAAATGTTGTAGATTCAATTTGTTAGTTGAAAACTCAAAAATAGATTCCGCTTTTTTGATAATCAACGGGTAAAGTTAGCAAGAAACGGCAAAGTTTTAATTACAGAGCACTCTAAGCGGAAGTTGAAGAAGGAATAACCCCCTTCTGGGACTAAAAAGATTGTATTAGTGTTGTTTCGGATGTACTGCCGGCAAACTTAATCAAAGTGGACTAAAGTAGCTTATTTCGTGCTGTTTTTGATGAAAACGGCTCATTTTTGAAATATTTAGACGGAACTTTTCACCAAAAAATTAAATCAAAATAATATGCAAGGCTTGTTTGTCTTTAAAAATAAAATCAACGACACTATTCTTTAAAAATTTAACAAAATTTAGCAAAATTGACGAAAAATTAGGCAAAAATTTCGGAAAATGTGAATAAAAACATTGTGAATTCACTCTACTTCTCTCAGAAGTTTAAACCTCGATGAACTCCCTGTAGAAAACGAAATATTAAAAAAATCTTTTTAATTCCATTTTCTGCGCTCGACGAGCTTTCTAATGATACCAGTCTCAACTCTCTACGATGAATATATCGATCTGCGAAAATTGACTGAACAAAAGAACCCATTTGAGTATATAGTTTTTCCCCCCTCAAGAGGGGTCGGAACAATAATCTCAATAATCCTGGAAACTTGAATCATAAAAACTTCAAATCACGCCATGAGTTTGTACCAAACTATGATTTTTCTGTTTGGCTAAATATTCTTCAAAGATTTCAGATTTCAGAAGTCACGTTGTTACGAGGGTAAAATAAAAAAATTTAAGGCTAAAATTTTAAGATCTGTTGGTTAATCTTTCATCAGAGTATATACTCTTACAAATAGTTTGAAAAATTTCAGTTGTTGTATGTTTATCATAAGCGAAAGTAAGTAGCTACATTCCAGTTGACCTAGTGCATAGTGGTTTTAATTTAGTAATTAAAAGAAAGTTATAAACAAGCTAATCTTTATTCGCGCAAGATATGAACGTTCAGTTTATTCTGTCGAGATTAATTCCTGTAGATAATTAACAATTTGCACAATGTTAACATGCTTTTACTGCCCAATTTATGTATTTTTCTAAGGTAACTAGTTGGTTGTTGTCAACGTTAGTCAATTTTCTTTTCAAAACTGGTTTTTCTTTGATTTTTCTTAAGTTTGGGTTCATGTGGAAAAATACGGTATCAACTTCAATTACACTAAAAGGGATTTGTCAAAAACTTTTTTAGTTTGCCTAAGATCAAAACCCAGAAACTAAGTTTTCTCGATCACTTCTTTATCACCAACTGGTATTATACTTTTTTGTCATTTGGATGAGCCCTTCTCAAATCTTATTCAGATTCCCTTGCTTCTACCTTTAATTGACACCAAACCAAAAATTTTAATGATTGTTTCAGATTTATTTTCCATAGACGACCAAGAGATAACATTGTTTATCAATAAAGATTGATCAAAAGATTAGGAGAAAAAAATTTATAACACCGACCTATTGCCACACATTTTTTGACTTTAGGTGCTTTGACTTATTCTTTTTTGCTGTATCTTAAACAGTTAATTCATTCATTTAATTCTTAGACGCGGATGATTTCTCCGAGATTACAAACACACTTTAGAATCGTCAGCTGCATTTTTCCTTCTTGAGTATAACTTCGGGATAGGTTTTTTTCGAAACGGTACAATCATTTTCTTTTTCTGTTTTTTGCAGTGTTGTTATTTGACTTATCTAATGACAACAATTTTTTGTATCGTTTGGTAAAGGCGCTAAGAAATATCATGGTCGGTAAGGTTGTTGAGATGCTAAAAGCTATGAGATTCAGGACTTTTATCAACAGTAAACACTCTCCAGGAAATACAATAGGAATTTTTCTTGATGCTGAATATATTTAGATCAATAACAGCAAACATCAAACACATCAAACACTATTCAGCTAACATCAAACACTAATCATTGTATCACCCCAAATCATCCCAACTTCAGAAGGGGACAATTTTATAAACCGGATTAACTAATTGACTTCTTTTGCTCACAAAGTTCAACAATCTTTTTAAAATTGTTTAGGTTTTCGATAGTTTGACGCGCATTTCTATTCCGGGTCTTTGTGCTTAATTCATGGTTCTTGAAACAAAATTTCAGGCAATTTTTTATTTAAAAAAAAATAAAATTCGCGCAACAATTGTGCATTTTAGATAAAAATTTGAATGAAAAGTACACTATAGCCCAAGCTAATTATTGCAAATTTATGGCGGGAAAAAATTGTGGAACTATTAGTGGAATTAAAAACTTAGCGAAAATTAGTGGAACTAAAAACAGTGGAACTGTTTGTAGGACATCGAAATGGCTTTTCGTTGATTTTAATTTTTCTCATTTTTTGGTCATTGAATGAAGACTAAATCCTATATCAAAAAACAAATTCTCTCGTAAGATTTCAACTCGAGCAGAAATACCTGTCAAGCAACTGTCCATTTGCAAGTTTTGGAAAACTTGTGTTTAACTTCGGCTTGTGTTTAACTTCAGCTAATCTGCTAGTCTGCGATAGTTTCCTCCAGTTTCAATGATTTGGCTTACATTTGGTTATCAAATATTCAAAAGTTGAGCTGAATTTAAAAAGTTTCCAAATAAACTTGAAATGAGTTTTTTCAAAAAGACAAGAAATAATCTTGAATAGACTTGGGCTGGCACCTTAACGTCGTTATGAGAATAATAATTAACAAACAAACCTTTCGATTTATTCGGGCTATTCTCACAGGCAACAGGGTTGCAAAACGAGAATCCATTTTCGTCGTCAGTTTTTTCCTGCCTGCGTTTCTTTAGATTTGATTTCTGATCGCTCACTCTAATTTTAGAGTCAAAATGGGGATTCGATTTGATATAAGCTGTTTTCAGAGTCATTTCTATCCATTCTGTGGTACAATAAGAACCAGTGGTACATGAAGACTATTGATCTAAATTGCGCATTCCTGACATAATTTCAGCGAATTTCAGCGCTTTTAAGGGCAATATTATGTAACGTTTTTGAGCTGAATTGTTTTAAAAAATCTGCGTCGGGAAATCTCAAATTTAATTTTGCCAAAATAGAATTTCTATAGTTCGTGCAATAGATTAGTAATGATTAATTTTGATCAGATAAAAAAAAATTTTTTCTTTATCGAAGTAATCGATTAACTTCTACAAACATTTTATTTAAAATAGTAACAGAATCATTTGATGTGTTTTTGTATAATTCACTTAAACTGTGCTTTAGTAAAATTTGCTCTTTTGAGATGATTAATAATTCAACATATCGAATTCCTATTCTCATGTACAGATAATCACAAATGCGTCTAAAATTTGTAAAACACGATTTTATTGATAAATTTTCAATGCTCTCTTGCTCTGTCTTTATTTTTCTTGTTTTTTGGTGTGCTATTTTTGTTGTTTTGGTGTGGGACTCAACGGAAATAGCGATTAATCATAAACTTGTACGTATCTAAGATTTTGAAGCCCCTTCGATTCGAGTTTATGAGATTGTTACAATTTAAAACATCTGCAAAAAACGGAAGGCTAGCGAATATTTCCATCTGCGGATTTAAGCAGTATAAAAAGTGAACAAGATATCTTGTGCAACTGCTGGTCATGAAACACACTTCAAAGAAAACGACTCTCGATCTGTTAGAAGTTAAAGAAACAGCTTTTGAAGTCCTGGTTTTAAACAAATCTCACAGACCATGTGACTTCAAGATTGTTCAAAAAAATTCGGAAAATTTTCAAAGAAAATACTCTTTAATCAGACATTTATTGGTGGTGGTGGGGGGGGGGGTTTCAGATTTGACGTTAGCCGTATTTGCGACATACAGAAATTTATTGTAAACAGTTAAAGCGTAAGACTCTCTGCACAATAAAGCTTGTTTATATGAAAAATCAATTCGTTCGGAGGTCTTGTAAACAAAGATTCCGTGGCGCGATGATATGGAATAAATTGACAAGTTTTTGGTAGCAGAATTGTAAGTTATTTCAAACCTTTTAAAGCAAAATATTATAAGTTAGAGTATCTAAAAACTAATTTAGTCTGATTTTATTTAAATAACCCTATGACTTGTGCATGCTTAGTATCAAACGGGCTCCAAGTCTTTTCACCATTTTTAAATTATCAAGCAAAAAAGAATAAGTCGTAACTTGAAAAATCGTCGAAAGACTCGCAAAACTTGTCAAAAAATTTACAAGTACGTTTGGTACTCTATTTTTAAACTTTCGCCGTGGCGTAGTAAGGCAAAAAATATGGCACAATGTTAAGCCAATGCCGATATAGCAATAAAAAAATAGGAGCATTTCTTATGTACAGTTTAAGAGAGTCGGAATTTGATGTTGCATAAGATCAGATCAGCACTCAAGGATGTCCCTACGCTCGATGTCACGCCTGAATTAGTCAGTGAGATGGTAGACAAAATCCATCATCAACTTTCTGAGGAAAACAACTTCAAATCCTTTCGCCATGGGTCACCACTGCTTACATTTAAACAGCTGGCTGGTCTGCTTGGTTTCTCATTATGGTTTCTTGCATTTGTCTTTTTGGCTGCCGGGGCAACGAAGAGGTGTTACAAGTACAAAAACACTACAAAACATAGTCATAATTTGTCCAGCGATGATCAACGAGATGTCGGAACTGATATGCAGTTTGAAGAGAGACTAAACTTAGATGAGAGAATGGGAATCGAAGACACTCAAGTCGATTGAAATTGTCGTAGCGCAAAGTGTGGTGATGGTGCTATTTTATACTCTAATTGCATAGCGTTGTACTATTCAGGAGAATAGTTTAGTCCGGATGGATGGGATGTAGGAATGAAAAGTTGAACTTAAGCGTTTTTTGGAAAAGAACCAGATTATTACTGACCTTGAATTATTTGCTCCTCCGATACCCCTCCGATACCCCTCATGCCCCTCCGATACCCCAGCCGAGACTTCAAGAGTTTCGAGAGAGGGGTTAGACATTTCGAGTCTATGTCTACTGACAACAGTTGGGATGATCAGAGACAACGCGAAGTTCTTCCCACCTGTCTGAGAAGTTATGCATTAGATGAGTATAACAATCTCCCTAACCATTACTTCCAACAAGTGCAAGCACAACCAGCGCCGACCACAGTGGGAGTGCTGAATGCCCTCAACAACCGAATCGGCAATTTTCCCAACGCAAGGAGTGCACAAACTGAGTTTAAAAGTCTTCAAAAGATGGAATCGGAGTCATTTCAGGAGTTCTCAAGGAGAGTTCGTAAGTTGGGGAAGCAGCGAATGCCCACCTTGACGTCGCTGGACGACAGGAAGCGAACAAAGACGCCTTCATATACGGACTATTGGACGGAGAAATCAGATATACACTCCTAAAGGAGGAACCAAGAACCTTTAATGCAGCTACAAAGCGGGCCAATGCTTTAGACGCTATCAGTAAGGCAGAATCCAGTCGACTGCGAGGACGACGAAGCGAATACGTGAGATGGACAAAGAGTGAACAAGAGCAATTTGAGCCAACAATTAGTGACCTTAGAGCACTAGACACCAGTTTGGCAACGGATTTCAATCAAATGATTGAATTTCAGACCAAAAGCTTCAATAAGATGTTGGAGCAACAAAAGCGACATACAGAGACTATGGAGAAGATACTTGAAACCCAGACGAGACTTCTAACTGAATCAACTCCATCTAGATTACAGAGTCGGAGCCCTGGAAGACAAGAAAGTTTTCGACCCAAAACATCAACAATGCAGTGCTACAATTGCAGGGAGTTTGGTCACCTGCCAATCAATGCCCTCAAAAAAGAACAAAACAACCGGGTGTTTTGAAGATATCTAGCACATATCGTCAACCAATCGTGAAGAGCATTCTACAACGAGCCAGCACGGATCAGATAAGCAACATCAATAAAGTGCACGCGGACGCAGTTCTTAGACCTACTGTCTATGTTACTGTAGATTTTGATGGAAAAAAGCATAAAGCGTTGGTTGACACTGGAAGCAATGTGATCATACTATCAGAAAACAGATATTTACAGTACTATCAGCGGACTTAAATCAGGCCTTTCAGAGAACAAGTTGTTTCGGCAATGAATGATCACTTCGAGATACTTGGGGTATTCACTGGGGAAATTACTTTCGAGACAGGTGTTAAAGTAGAGACTGATATATTCGTAACACCAAATACGGATGTGCCTCTCATTTTTGGAACTCAGATAATGGAGGAGAATAAAATGTCGATTGATTTCCACTCCAAACAAATCATGATGGAAAAAGAGAGCAACGCAGTTGACTTAAATTTGGCCTACAAACCCGAAATTCCGAGGCACGTACATCTCTGTGAAATGAAGGAGAACAACAACAACACAGAGATGAGTCAACAGAACATGAAACAATTCCAGAAACATCTGTAGCACTGCCAAACAGCGAGGACATTGACCAGATATTTTTGCCAGCGATACCAGATCAAACTCAACAAACTGACGACCGAAGAAAAGTCTTATGAGCATTTAGAGACGTTTTTGCTTTAAAGGACAACGAACTTGGTCAAAGACACTTGGTGCAACATGAAATTGACACTTGGAATATGGCACCAATTAAGCTTGCTCCTCACAGACTTGCACCGGGGAAAATAACAGAAGTGAAGAAAGGAATTGAGGACATGCTAGACCGAAACATAATTCGACCATCAAACAGCCCATACAGTGCGCAGATTGTCCTCGTTACCAAGAAGGACGGAAGCAACCGTATGTGCTCGGACTTCAGGCGACTGAATGAAGTAACAAAGAAAGATTCATTCCCACGTCCAAGGATCGACCAGATTTTAGATCATTTGCATGGAGCAACAGTCTTCTCCAGTCCGGACTTAGCTGAAGGATACTGGCAAGTTCCGTAAGCTGAGAGTGCTATACCAAAAACTGCGTTTGTCACTCCCGATAGTGGACACTACGAGTACCTCAGACTTCCATTTGGACTTTGCAATGAACCGGGAACCTTCCAGCGACTTATGACAAGCATCTTCAAGGAATATCTCTTCTCGTTTGTCCTCATCTTTTTGGACGACGTACTGGTGTTTAGCAAGAATGTGGAGGAACACGAAAAATACATGCGCCTTCTTTTTCACGCTCTTCGCCAGGCCAATCTTAAGCTCAGTCCCAAGAAATGCCGCCTCTTTCAAGAATCGGTAACCTATCTAGGATACAAACTGAGCCCAGAGAAAATTGCATCAGATGAAAACAAACTCGTTGCAGTACGGGGGTGGAAACAACCAGAAAACGTTACCGAAGTGAGGTCTTTTTTTGGGTTTTGGAGTTACTACAGACGTTTCATCAAAGACTTTGCTGGGATAGCGAAGCCGCTTCATCAGATAACAAAAAAGAACAGTCATTTCACTTGGGAGTGCCATAACGCGTTCGAAAAACTGAAAGAAGCTTTGATTGACAGCTCAGTACTCAAGCATCCGGACTACATTTCTCTATTTATCGTGGACACGGATGCAAGTGACACCAGTCTAGGGGCAGTACTCACGAATATTGTAGATGGAGTAGAATACCCAGTGGCTTTCGCGAGCAGAGTTTTGACGCCAGCAGAATGTCGTTACTCAACAACAAAAAGAGAAGCATTAGAAGTCATTAAGGTGAGGAAATGGTTCAAACCTTACATTTGGGGAACTCAGTTTGTGCTCAGAGCTGACCATGCATCTCTTCAGTGGTTATTTAGATAAAAATAACGATGGATAGATATTCAGAATGCTCCAATGACTACAAGGAGTCGATTTTCAAGTTGTACATAGACCAGGAAACAAGTACGAGAATGCAGATGGATTATCAAGGCAATGCACCATCACCCCAGAGTTAACGGAAGCTGAGAGACTAGAGATGTTTGGAAGCTGCCCTCCAGTTAATACTCTGGAAAATGCACTTGGACGAATTAGCCTAGTAACAGCTGACACAGCGAATGAACCAATGAGCATCCAATTTCAAGAAGAAATAAACTGCCTGCGACTGGCTCAGAGGAGCGATCCATATTTACGACGCATCGTGGAATGGTTGAATGGACAAACGCAGAAAAGCATCCCAACAAAAATCCATTAACAGACTTCGAGGTCAAGAAAAAGAACGCTATCGCACAGGGTTGCAGTAGCGATATGGGGACTCTGGGACCAGATGGAATAGGCGAAAGGCGTTCTCTACAGGAAGTGGCGCGTGGAAGGCACCAGTGAGACACGAAAACAGCTTGTTGTACCTCAAGGACTCCGAGAAACTGTATTGGAACAACTGCATGATTCGATACTCAGTGGAGGCCATTTTGCAATTCAAAAGACCTTAGACAGGGCACGACAGAGCTTTTGGTGGCCAATTATGAGAAAAGATATTGAAGGAAAATGCGAGAACTGCATTTTGTGCCAGGCGCGAACCACTGCTGGAAAAAACGAAAGCACGCCTGCAGACAATTAATGTTGGCATTTGATTCAGCAAAGTGGCAGCTGATATTTTAGGACCAGTTTTAAGAGCAAAAGCAAGTAGGGCAAAATATATTCTGGTATTAACGGACTATTTCACGACGTACGTGGTTTGCGTAGCCTTAGAAAGAATTACGGCAGAAGATGTTGCCACAGCAAAAGTAGAGAATTGGGTATTGACTTTTGGGGCACCTGACTGCCTTCATACCGACCAGGGATCGAAATTTGCAGCGAGCTACTTTTAGAAGTTTGCAAAAATTTTGATATAGAAAAGACAAGAACCTCACTCTACCATCCTCAAGGAAATGACATGGTGGAATCGCACACCCGAGTAAGTGCAGATGTCACCTCCAAATATTGCGCTAATACCCAAACAGATGGGACCGAATGATTCCCTATCTGAACATCGTATACAATGCAACGGTGTACAAAACAACAGGACATACTCCATTTTCACTTGTATTTGGTCAAGAATGTAAGTACCCGATCGACTTGATACTCCCTAAAGCACCAGGACAAGAAATCGCAAACTACGAATTCACAAGATGGCACAATGAACAGTTCAGGGAAGCTCATATGAATGCCAGAGATACAATTGGCTACAGACAAGAAAGAAAAAAAGATTTGTAATTGAAAAACGTTTTTGGAGAGGAACTAAAGCCAGGAGGAAGTTTTTTCTTCCCTGGGTCGGACCATATAACATCATCGAAAGAACCTCAGAAGCCAACTATAAAATCTCAAAAGACACAAACTCCAAGAAATGGCAGAGAGTCCACTACAATCGATTGAAGCCTGTGAAGGAGGAAGAAAATTTACCCAGAATGGAAAACAATATCATCTCAGGAGAAATGGCCCAGCCGCCAAACTACGTGTGACCAGGAAGTTCACATTGAAGAAAACAATCAAACTTTCACCGCAGAAGTTATATCAAGACAACCCAAACAAGAGAGTCTCTTCAAATGGCTGGATGAGGATGAAAAATTTTCTACGATCTCTTTGCAGAGCGAGAACATTCAACTAAAAGGCCGACTAAGACTAACATACGAGCAGAACTGAACACTGCGGAACAAGACAAAACCCAAGAGAACCAGACCCCTTTTGTAACCCCAGCCAAAGAAATTGATTCTACACCACTGCCCCAACGACCACACAAGCCAAAAAACACAGTCAACACCTGCAAGCGCCAAAATGGAAATGTGCCAACCAAAAAAATTTGCAGAACTTTTGGGAACCAAAACTGACGAAACAGTAAACTCCATCGCTAAAACATAACAAAAACGCGCTGTGAAGTACCCAAAACGATTCGGAATCGACGATGATTAAAAAAAGAATATATATACATATATGTTTTTTTTTAAAAAAGGAACTTGATTAAGTTTCTCTATATAGCATTGCCCAAAAAAAATGTAAAGATCAAAAGATGAGCGGAAATTTTATGAAAGATAGGGACGATCCTAAAACATATTTAAAAAGCACCAAATTAAAAAAAACTATCTTTCAAGTTAATATATCACCGATATTATGAAAAGAGCTAATTAGCTCACATAATTTTCAGGGAATTTCGGGGGAATTATTGTAGAATTTAGCACTCTTTCTAATACAGAAAAGTGCTATCTAGGTTTAGCGCAGTAATTAACCATAAAAATGTTTAGATGTACAACTTTGTGATATTTATATTAATACTAGCAATACGACAGCAAACAGCGGAGATGCACGAACTACTGCCCATGTTCTCTTTCAAACTCAAACTCCTTTTCGTTGGCCGACTCATATCTGACTGTGGATATCGCACTCCCACTTCCAAAAATATTGAAAGTGGATCTCCGATCAATTAATAAATTCTCTTCAATACTTCAGCAATTGGAAAAAAACGTGGAAGAGCTCCGAATTTGGCAACAACCAAGAAATAAGCGCACTATTACAGCACCACTTTGACGGAATAATCTCATCTATTCAGACAGAATACGAAAAAGCAGAGAAAGAGAGGACAAAGCTTGTCAAAGAAGTAGCATCTTTTGTAAAACAGACTATCACTCTTCAGCGACAGAGACGATCACCACTGCTGTTTGCAATGGGAGCTGCGACGGCAATAACTTTAGAACCCTTACTGGAAAAAGCAGGCTGTATACTACTGTCAATTTTTGGTCTGTGCGAAAGTTCAAAGCGAAAGATGGAGCAATTGGAAGGACGATTGCACTATTTGGAATCAAGAATGGTTCACCTGCACAACGAAGAAAGAAAGTCTGTTCAGGTCATGGCCAACAGTAGTTTGAAGCTTCATGGAGACAAACGAAAAGTGCTAAACTACTCAGAGGATAACTTTGCGATTCTGCAAGCAAACCTGGAGGTGTTTCAAAAAACAATGGAAGAAATACAACAAGCCCAAGCCTGCGATCATCGAAGGTCTGATTTTTTTATGTATGCCTTTTGCGCCCAAAATGCAATTAACAACGTATCATGGACTCTCAATGCTATGCTCAGCGAGTTGAAAGTACAAACACTATATTTGACGGAACAGAGAACCATATTTTTTACAAGCATTGGAGTGCTATCCAAGGGAATACTGCCAGCCGCACTAATACCTTACGAGGATTTATGGAAAATAATTACAACTCTGAAGCTGGGAGATGAGAAGTGTTCAATTCCATACGACCACTCAAGTTTACTTTACAGCCTGCCCTTAGTGATAAATGTTTTTTCCAATCCACAGGGACTGTTAATCACAATGGAGTTGCCAGTATACAGTGGTGAACCAATTCACAATGGCTACAAAGCAATTCTTCTGCCACAACCAATCAAGAACACAACAACGGCAGCAACTCTAAAATTAGAAAGGAACTTTTTAATTGTATCAAGGCGAGAAGAAAGCTATGCCGAAATAAAGAGTGAGGAATATCTGTCTTGTTTGGGGACACAATTGCTGATACTTTGCACCAAGCCAGTAGCGTTGTTGAGCGCGCAAGATCAACTGTGCTTGACTTCACTCCTATACAATCACGAGGTGGCTGCTTTGACGACTTGCACGCGAAAAGTAACCGAAATGTCAATTTAACCGACAGCAATCTACCTCGGGAATCTATGTACCTCCTCAACGCGGCAGACGATCAACAATTTCTTTATAATATAACGTACAGTGGGGGCCGAAAGTTTTCAAGCCGTGTACCAGCCTGTAAAAGTTGCTTAGTACATCCCCCAGCGTAGGAAAACTGGCCCATCCGGAGAATGGACTGGTCATGTTGCCCGATCCAGCATATTGTCTTCAACACAGTGGACTAATAACAATAATTACAACTCCCTAACTATTGGATACCGCTTTTGACATCCAGAGGATTCCAGCGGTCACAACTACAGAAATGAGTCGGAATTTGGTGTTGCATAAGATCAGATCGGCACTCAAGAATGTCCCTATGCTCGATGTCACGCCTGAATTAGTCAGTGAGATGGTAGACAAAATCCATCAACAACTTTCTGAGGAAAACCACTTCAAATCCTTTCGCCATGGGTCAACACTGCTTACATTTAAACAGCTGGCTGGTCTGCTTGTTTTCTCATTATTGTTTCTTGCATCTGTCTTTTTGGCTCTCTGGGAAGCGAAGAAGTGTTAAAAGTCCAAAAACACTACAAAACATAGTCATAATTTGTCGAGCGATGATCAACGAGATGTCGGAATTGATATGCAGCTTGAAGAGAGACTAAACTTAGTTGAGAGAATGAGAATCGAAGACACTCAAGTCGATTGAAATTGTCGTAGCGCAAATTTTGGTGATGGTGCTATTTTATACTCTAATTGCATAGCGTTGTACTATTCAGGAGAATAGTTTAGTCTGGATGGGTGGGATGTAGGAATGAAAAGTTGTACTTAAGCGTTTTTTGGAAAAGAACAGAATCATTACTGACCTTGAATTATTTGCTCCTCCGATACCCCTCCGATACCTCTGATGCCCCTCCGATACCCCCGCCGAGACTTCACGAAATTCTCATAAAAACATTGAAGAATGAGAAAACCATATTAGGGTCATAAGTTATCAAAATCATGATTGACCTTCTGAAAACTTTTCCCAAAAAAGTATTTTTCACACAAAGTTTCGGATCATTTGATAAGAAAAGAACTGAACTGTCTTAATCAAACATAGATAAGCATTATATATACGGCTCAATTTTAGCCAACTTTTGTAACCAAATTCAGTCTGAAAAAATTATATTGTCGTGGTAATCGAAATTGCGGAGTAAACTTGATTCGATGAGTGAATTAACAGAGCTCTGTCGTGGTACTGAAAATTGTAATAATTGTTTGAAATTAGTAATTTCCTGTAACTATAGTTTTTGTTAAATTAACTTAGTAAATTTTTCACTATCTTCATTTTCTAGACTTTTTCTTACAACTTAGTAGAAACTAAAACTGTATCTAGTAAGAATAGACTATACGTTCGGCTAGTTGGGATTAATAGAAGTCATAAATTAGTAGTTCTACAAGAACGGGAACTTAGTATTCATTAATACTAAGAATTTGCTAATTAGTTTCAATTTCTCCTAAATCGAAAGCGAACAATTTTACAAATTTAGTGATCTCACGTCACATTTTTAATGATTTAACAAAATACTTAGTATTAGCTTCAATTAATTGGATTTAAATTAGTTTGGTCACTATTAAAGTAGTGATCAACCAATCAACAATTAAGTTAAGTTAACGAACTGGAGGACAGCACCGAGTCCAAGACAACATCCAGATGACTGATTTCTGAGAGTATTAATTGGCTAAGCCCCATCCAAGAGACCGAATAGTGAAGCCACTCTGAGGGTAAGCCTACCTGCTCGTAGAAGAATTGGCAAGTTAAGTCAACTCTTGTAGTATGGAATGGTGAACCAATTAGACAATCAAAACGGTCTGCAGTAACCAGAAGTACCTGATGGGCAATGTCTTAACGTTCTATCAAGTTGGTTAATACTCGTCTGGTTGGGTTGTGGAGTGAACACCATCGAGCTCTTCATGTCATCTACTATTTGTTTTAAGTGTATTTGTTGATCGATTAATTAGAAAGTGAATTGAGGACCTGGTATAGTTCTCAATCTTAGAGCCACCAATTTATTTCATTTGGTAAAACGTTTCTTAGAAGCTAAAATATCATATAACATAGAGAGGCATTACAAAGATTCTAATATCATCTTTATTATTAGCAATTGACTAGAGTTCTGTAGAATCTGAAAATAATTTCTTTAGGGCTTGAACGTAGGGCATGGTATAACCCTTTAGTCTAGTTAAGAGTAGTAAGTTTGTGAATTTACTATCCAGTCCAGTAAATTTCTCTAAACATAGATTCCAGGAACAATTGAGGAATTGTGAATAGGGTAAAACCTCAATCCTAAATATTCAGATTCTATATTATAAAAACATAATTTAGATGTTTTCCGTTTGTACCCCCAGTACATTATGCTCCCCCAGTTACAGAGCACGTGCCGTTTCATAGTAAATCATTATATAAAAACAAGGCACGTGCGTCTGGGGGGTGAAATTAATATGCACCCACTAAGCTAGGGGGGGGGCAAAAACGGAAAAGATCCCTTAATTTTAAAGGTTGATTGCTGAGACTCGTGAACAGTATAGAGTGGTTGGCATAAAGTTAGCAAATATTTACAAAAAAAACAAATTTTTAATACAAAACTATGACATTCATCATAAATTTCCCAACATAAAAGAAAGTTTCAGAACTTGAGTTGACAGAAGCTAGTTTACAGACAAGTTGAATGGTTTTGACAGAATAAGGATATCTGACCAGATCGTGCAAAAAAGTTTATCTTTCAGAAACACTAAAATTTCACATTTATATTTTATTGTATGTTAATGTGAATGTGAATAATATCCATGTGAACTCCTTTTTAGTTATCCATAATTTTGGCGAATTAATTCTTTAAATTGTCTAACCAGTTTTGTCCGCAAGTCTCAGATAGTAGCATTTTTTCATTATGTTCAGCTCAAAAACAGACAAAAAACTCATTATGTTCATAGTAATTACAGAATTGAAGTTCATTATGTTCATACTAAGTTCAGAATTTGACTATGAATTTTACCATGAAATGTCTATAAAGTGCCATGATCAGAACTCTGGCCATAGTAAAAATCATAATGAAATTTTTATGATTCAGTACTGAAATATCATGAGACTCAGATCCGGGTTACTGATTCGAATTTGACCTTCAACTGAATCAATCAACCAGTCAATCCGAGATTGAAGGATTCAGAATATATTTGTAAGTGACCTTTCGTATTTTGAGCCCTCTAAACGGTTGATTATTACAAAATTAGGTTTGCTGCATTTCTTAGGATAACATGATGTGTTTTTGGCAAACTGATTTCGGATCTATTCTGTTTTGCCTCCCCTCTCCCCACCCCCCCCCCCCCCACAGCTTACTGGGCTTATATATTTTACGCCCCCCCAGGCACACGTGCTATTTTTTACGCAGAATCATGCTGTATAAAAACACATTAAATGTAACTGGTGGCGTAAAAAACACTGAGGGAGGGAGGGGGGGGGGGCGTGGGGCCGAAACAGAATGGATCCTTGATTTCAATTCCTTTTCGTGTAAGAATTTTTGCTTCAATGAGATTGGTTATGTTTTTATGTTTGTACGTTATGTTGGCGTGCTTATGGCTGTTTGCTCGCCCAGGTGTTTTTTGTGTGCTCATGCGACGCAAAATAAATACAACACAAAATACAATCAGTAAATTGATAGCGAACCAATTTTTGCGTGTTTTTGCTGCACGACCAAATGAATACTAGAATTATAATTTTTTTCGATTAAAATTAATTGAGAATTGCAACTTTCCTATATAAATTGCTTAAGAATATTCTAGAATTTTTATTTCAAAGCAATTTTTAGGGCATTCTTTTCGACACAACCAAATGAATTACTAGAAATATAATATTCTTTGATTACTGATAACGTGCCAATTACAACTTCCTTTATAAATTACACACACACGATTATTCTAGAACAACCTTATCGTCGAAAGTTCTAGAATGTTCCGCAACTGGAGTGCTCGCTCTTCTCTTCTGTCTAGTTCTCTGACGTCACTCAGTTCTCTGACGTCATATTCTTCATCCTCATCCTGGTCTCATCAGAAAGTGGCTGCACTTTCTACAGCTTTGCACGACGCTGCGGCTGTGGGGGCACTCACTGTACTTAGTCGGGCTTCCAGGTAAAAACGCCAGTAACTGGTTAACTTTAATGTTGTTTAAGTACAAGTTTCATCTGTCAAAAAAAGATAAATCCCATTGTTGAAATTAGCACTCACAATTAAACCCAATATCTGGAGGGTACTGGGGGGATGAGGGTTAGCAGGGGACTTTTTGGAAAACATTTATGCTATCCCGTCCACCCCTTCTAAGGGGTACTGTCAAATTTGTTTTCTTCGTCTGGACCTCTTTGTTCAGATCAGGCTATACAGAATATGGAAGGGGTTTTTATCAGACCGTGCAGAATCTGGAAAGGGGTCTTTTCAGACTGTCCAGACTGTGCACCATGCTCTGATCAGACTGTCCGGATATTAATGGTGCCCTGATAAGAATTTCCAGACCGTAGGTATGCCCTGTACCTTAGGTACTTTATAACCCTGGGCGCGACCCAACTAGGCCTGAGCACGGCTGGCTTGGGTCGCGCACCTCAACTTGGGGAGGGTGATAATAACGGCATGCTAATGTTTTTAATCACTCTCGTTGCGAATACATTAGTTGCATAACTTGCACCAATGTGTAGCTGATTAGACGGGTCTAGGAAATAAACCCCCACGGAAAATAACCCCCACGGGAATAAACCCCCACGGAAATAAAACCCCACGGAAATAAACCCCCATTTTAAAATCGAATTTCGGTCGTGATAATTTGATCGGTTGTGATAGTTTCATGTCAAGTCCCACGGGCCGCTGAGGCATGGCCATATGGCCCGCGAGCATGGCCAGATGCGGTAAATGCGCAGCTCTTTAATAGTAAAGTGGGGGTTTATTTCCATGGGGGTTTATTTCCGCGGGGGTTTATTTCCGTGGGGGTTTACTTCGTATCTAAAATGTAGAGATTTTTTTCCAAGGGTTTTTTTCCGCAACCGGGCTAGACTTTTTATTCGATTGAAACTAAATAATCCATTATAATTATTGGTTATAATTGACTACACAAATAAACGGAGTGCCTATAGTTCTTTGTTTAATGAAATAACAATGAATGAATCTTGCTGAGTGAAGTGTACACATCTAAAAATTAATAAAAAGAATGGAAAAATTTGAATTTTTCCGTCGTTAGTTTATCAAGTCTTAACCTCAGAAACAAATGAACAAGGCTGGAAAACATAAAAAAGAGGGTGGAATTTTAAGTGGAAGTTTTTTGTTTACTGGTGGATTGAGTTTCAGACAGCAGCTGAGTGCGAAAGACAGCAGTGGTCGCACACCAGGAATGATAGCAGCCGAAAAGGGAAATCTGGAAGCTCTCATTCTCATTAATAAACGGGGGTTAGACCAAAAAAGTTTTTAAATCTGTTTTCTTAAGTTCCAAGACATTTAAGTCTGCCCCCCTCCCCTCGATGAACAACTGTTGGGGATTCCTGGTTTCATAATCTAAGCTTGTCTACTACCAAATAACATAAATATCAAATTTACTTCAGAAAAGAAACGTCAGATAAAAATCGGATAGTTCTGTAGATTCAGATTTTTCTCAACCGGACAATAACGTCGGTTATTGTCAAAAAAAATTAGTTTTTTTTTCAGGGGAAAATTGGACAAGCAAGACTATTTGGGTGACTTTGCGCTTCATCTGGCAGCTAAGAATGACAACAGCGAATGTGTGAAATATCTCCTCACTGCAAAACACGCTTCCTGTAACCCGTTTGCTCTGGATGATCAAAGTTCGTTCTCTCATCTCTTCAGGGCCCCTATTTCGTTTTCTATATTTTCCTTAAGATGCAATAAAGCGCCTAGAAAACATGAGAAAGCAGTGGAAATTTAGCGGAATACTGAAAAACTCTTTTTTATAACGGAGATAGCTGAATTGGCCGTTCTTTTTGCTAATATATTGTCCAATTGCAGTCCCTCCAATGTTTGCAAAATTTTCTCAGAGACTCCGCTTTAATCCATTTAACCAACATGAAGTTGTCAACAAGGAAAACAATCTCAATGAGACAAAAAATTGGCTTAAAAACTGTAAACCCTCAACAGATGAAAAGCTTTCAATGCAATACCATGACTTAACTCTCAAAAAGAGTTAAAAGCTTATGGATTCACCGAGAACGCAGTAATCGTTCAAATATTTTTGCCGACTGATTGAATTTTATTGCAAAACTATAATCTATGGCATTCGACAAGGAACACTTTAGGGACATATTGTAGATTTCCATACATCAATGAGTTCAATAGAGTAAAACGCAAAAATAGTTTATTTAATTTGATAAATGATACAATTATTTTCATTCATTGTTCAAATAAAGACATTGAGTTGAAAAATAGTATGGAAGGCCTGGAAAAATCAAAAGAATTAGTTTTAAAAAATTGAATTGACAATGAATGCAGAAAAAAATATGTCTACTTTTGTTTTCCGAAAATTTTTTTTCCAATTTTTGGAAGTAAGTAATTTATCAAGGGGGGAACTGAATGCAAACAACAATGCTAATGCAAAATCAATGGTTCCAAATTCAGCATCAAAGATCACCTGAATTAAAATTTTTGCAAAAACTTATATTGGGGCGCCTCTCATAGGTAGATACGTTGATGTCGTGTTTGCGTCCCATTGCTGGTCTCGTTGTTCCGACCCCACTTGTGGGGAATGAACTATATACTCAAATGGGTTTTTATGTTCAGTCAATTTTGGCCGATCGATATATTCATCGTAGAGAAGTGTGAGGTGTATCATTAAAAAGCTCGTCCAGCCTAAAATTTGAAATTAAAAAGATAATTTCGTATTTTTCGAGGAGTTATCGAGGATTGAAGTCTTGTGTGAACGCGTCATATTTGGTATGATTTCGTTCACTTTTAGTGTAAGTTTTCATCAAATTATGATCATTTCTTTAAAAATTTTTCATTCCAAACTAAATTTCAAGCCACAAAAAGAATCAATTTCGTATTCCTAATACATAAAAGGTGATAAAACGACTAGTTCTGGTCTCATAGGGAAGTTTACTATAAAAAAATTCGAACTCTATTTGAGAGCTGTTCTTTTTTTTTAGAAAACTTCATTTTTTTAGGTCACCTAGAGACTGGTCACTTTTCATATCGATGTTTGGTTAATGATAAACCTAATTTACAGTAAAATGACGCCTAATGAACAAAAAACACGTTTTCAAGGAATCGCATGGAATCGTTTTGTATGGCTCTCAGCTTTAGAAATTTTTTAATGAAATTTTGATTTCCATTTTGAGCTTTTACTGAACTTTTGGAGCCCTATGGCAAAGAATAATTGACTAAAAGTGTGATGGGTTTCGAATTGAACGTTAGTGAAGCTGTTCAGTGCTCTGATTGGACAGCTAATGACTGTCAAGGCTTTATAATTAATTTTTCAAAATTTTTTTTAAATCTTAACCGATCATAATTTTACTTGTGTAAACTGTAAGTCAGTATCGGTACTGAAAAGATCCCCTTCCTTTCTAGTGCAACAAAAACTAATATGTTTAGTGGTTTTACCTTCTAACTACTGGTTTTATGACTTCGATTCCACAAGAATTTAAAAACAATTTTAGAATTTTTGGATATTTTTGTGTGTTTGAATCCTTTCGAAATTTTGTCACATTATTCTAATTTGGATAGCTCCAGTTGGGTTTAGTGAAGACGTTAAGTGGATCATGGATAACGTTTTGAGAGAAAATTTTATGGTTTTAATGACTTCGACACTTTCTTCTCCCATTTTTACGATTTTTTGATTTTCCTGTATTTGTTGTTGTTTTCATAGTCATAAGACTTATTGTGATATCTTATTGATTAACCATGCATGACAAACATCTTTGTTCTTCTATCCAGTCATGATTGAGCGTATTTGTTGACTTCTGTTGAAAGCTATTGATTATATTGACTATTAAGGCTTCAAAAATAAATTTTCGAACTTTTTTTTGAACATTAACCAATTGTAAACCTATCTTCGTGAACTGTACGAACGCTTCAGTAATTACCGGAACCTTTTTTCCTACCTCAACAGAAAAATAATCTAATTTTATATTCTAACCATTGGTTTGATAAAATCGATGCGCGAGTTTTCATAAATTTTTTGGACATTTGGAAAACTTTTGGATTTGTTTATGGTTCTTCTAAGATCTCATCACATTATCCTATTAGTGTTGGTTCCAATTGGCTTAAAAATGATATTCAATGGATCATGCATAAGGTTTTTAAAGAAAAACTTATGGTTTAAATGGCTTCGACACTTTCTTCTCACTTTTTCCAACTGAATTTTTGGTTTTTGCCTGTATTTGTTGTTGTTCTCTTAGTCAATGACTTATTGTAATGCCTTATCGTATCGATGACTTGTCTTTGACAAACATATTTGTCGAGCCATCGAGGCATAACTCTTAAGCTCCTATCGAGCGCTTTTATTGCCTTTCGCTAAAAGCAATTGAGTTTAATGGCGTTGATACTGATGGTTTTCTCAGAAAGTTCGACACTTTTCTCGATCAATTTTTTTTGAACTAGCGGTTTTTGCCTTTTTTGAATCTTTAAGTAAGCGTAAAATAATGACCGGTCACAGAAGCTTGTAATTGAGTATTCAAGGATTGATGTTACCCGAGGCAGTAATTTAGTGGCGAATAGTCTCAAATATTATATTATACACTTTCAAGGACTTTTTAAAAAAAAATTCTGTTTTTGTTGTTTTTTTCGTCAATTTGAGCTTATTCTCATCATTGAGGGGTCTAATTCAATTTTTTGTTTGAGAAAAATTCAAATGTCCAGTGATATCATGTCGTAACTGATGTTTTGTTTGTGGACAATATGCGTTTATATAAAAGTTTTAGTGGTGTAATTGTGTTCCTTTTTCTCTTCTTTTAGCACATTCGCAAAAAAACAGATCCCAAGGATTTTCAAATGTGGCCCCAATGCCCTTATTTAACCTTTCAGTATAATTTTAGTTGCATTAGTATGAATGAAAATGGAAGGAAGAATACATAGTATTTAGATGATAGCTAATGATTTTAATAGCTATAGTGTTTAATGAGTCTTTCTGCTTCTGTAGTCCGTTCCTATGGCTTAATCTAACCAATGACAGGTCCTATAGGTTTTATAATGCATGTTCTGTGAATTCAATAAGAAATACTTCGTTAAAAGCAAATGATTTTTTTAAAAAGCTTAATAATTAATTTTTCAAGAAACTTTTTTAAACCTTAACCGATCATAAATTTACTTGTGTAAACTGTATGTCAGTCTCGGTACTGACAAGATCCCCTTCATTTCTAGTGCAACCAAAACTAATATGTTTAGTTGTTTTACCTTCTAACTATTGGTTTTATGACTTCGATGCCACAAGATTTTAAAAACAATTTTAAAATTTTTGGATATTTTTGTGTTTTTGAATCCTTTCGAAATTTTGTCACATTATTCTACTTTGGATAGCTCCAGTTGGTTTAGGGAAGACGTTAAGTGGATCACGGATAACTTTCTGAGAGAAAATCTTATGGTTTTAATGACTTCGACACTTTCTTCTCGCATTTTTCTGATTTTTTGGTTTTTCCTGTATTTGTTGTGGTTTTCATAGTCATAAGACTTATTGTGATATCTTATTGATTAACCATGCATGACAAACATCTTTGTTCTTCTATCCTGTCATGATTGAGCGTATTTCTTGAGTTCTGTTGAAAGCTTTTGATTATATTGACTATTAAGGCTTCAAAAATAAATTTTCGAAAATTTTTTTGAACATTAACCAATCGTAAACTTATCTTCGTGAACTGTACGAACGCCTCAGTAATTACCGGAACCTTTTTTTCCTACTTCAACAAAAAAAATAATACAATTTGCTGTTTTATATTCTGACCATTGGTTTGATAAAATCGATGTGCGAGTTTTCATAAATTTTTTGGACATTTGGAAAACTTTTGGATTTGTTTATGGTTCTTCTAAGATCTCATCACATTATCCTATTAGTGTTGGCTCCAATTGGCTTAAAAATGATATTCAATGGATCATGCATAAAGTTTTTAAAGAAAAACTTATGGTTTAAATGGCTTCGACACTTTCTTCTCACTTTTTCTAACTGAATTTTTGGTTTTTGCCTGTATTTGTTGTCGTTCTCTTAGTCAATGACTTATTGTAATGTCTTATCGTATCGACGACTTGTCTTTGACAAAAATATTTGTCGAGCCATCGAGGCATAACTCTTAAGCTCCTATCGAGCGCTTTTATTGCCTTTCGCTAAAAGCAATTGAGTTTAATGGCGTTGATACTGATGGTTTTCTCAGAAAGTTCGACACTTTTCTTGATCAATTTTTTTTGAATTAGTGGTTTTTGCCTTTTTTGAATCTTTAGGTAAGCGCAAAATAATGACCGGTCACAGAAGTTTGTAATTGAGTATTCAAGGATTGATGTTAACCGAGGCAGTAATTTAGTGGCGAATAGTCTCAAATATTATATTATACATTTTCAAGGACTTTTTTTAAAAAATTTCTGTTTTTGTTGTTTTTTTCGTCAATTTGAGCTTATTCTCATCATTGAGGGGTCTAATTCAATTTTTTGTTTGAGAAAAATTCAAATGTTCAGTGATATCATGTCGTAACTGATGTTTTGTTTGTGGACAATATGCGTTTATATAAAAGTTTTAGTGGTGTAATTGTGTTTCTTTTTCTTTTCTTTTAGCACATTCGCGAAAAAACAGATCCCAAGGATTTTCAAATGTGGCCCCAATGCCCTTATTTAACCTTTCAGTATAATTTTACTTGCATTAGTATGAATGAAAATGGAAGGAAGAATACATAGTATTCAGATGATAGCTAATGATTTTAATAGCTATAGTGTTTAATGAGTTTTTCTGCTTCTGTAGTCCGTTCCTATGCCTTAATCTAACCAATGGCAATTCCTATAGGTTTTATAATGCATGTTCTGTGAATTTAATAAGAAATACTTCGTTAAAAGCAAATGATTTTTTTAAAAAGCCTTATAATTAATTTTTCAAGAAATTTTTTTAAACCTTAACCGATCATAAATTTACTTGTGTAAACTGTATGTCAGTCTCGGTACTGACAAGATCCCCTTCATTTCTAGTGCAACCAAAACTAATATGTTTAGTTGTTTTACCTTCTAACTATTGGTTTTATGACTTCGATGCCGCAAGATTTTAAAAACAATTTTAAAATTTTTGGATATTTTTGTGTTTTTGAATCCTTTCGAAATTTTGTCACATTATTCTACTTTGGATAGCTCCAGTTGATTTAGGGAAGACGTTAAGTGAATCATGGATAACTTTTTGAGAGAAAATCTTATGGTTTCAATGACTTCGACACTTTCTTCTCGCATTTTTCTGATTTTTTGGTTTTTCCTGTATTTGTTGTGGTTTTCATAGTCATAAGACTTATTGTGATATCTTATTGAT
Source organism: Convolutriloba macropyga (assembly GCF_964194025.1). Taxonomy (NCBI): domain Eukaryota; kingdom Metazoa; phylum Xenacoelomorpha; order Acoela; family Convolutidae; genus Convolutriloba; species Convolutriloba macropyga. The sequence continues at coordinate 13,053 of NW_027453185.1, read as the reverse complement.
TAACCATGCATGACAAACATCTTTGTTCTTCTATCCTGTCATGATTGAGCGTATTTCTTGAGTTCTGTTGAAAGCTATTGATTATATTGACTATTAAGGCTTCAAAAATAAATTTTCGAAAATTTTTTTGAACGTTAACCAATCGTAAACTTATCTTCGTGAACTGTACGAACGCCTCAGTAATTACCGGAACCTTTTTTTCCTACTTCAACAAAAAAAATAATACAATTTGCTGTTTTATATTCTGACCATTGGTTTGATAAAATCGATGCGCGAGTTTTGATAAATTTTTTGGACATTTGGAAAACTTTTGGATTTGTTTATGGTTCTTCTAAGATCTCATCACATTATCCTATTAGTGTTGGTTCCAATTGGCTTAAAAATGATATTCAATGGATCATAGATAAAGTTTTTAAAGAAAAACTTATGGTTTAAATGGCTTCGACACTTTCTTCTCACTTTTTCCAACTGAATTTTTGGTTTTTGCCTGTATTTGTTGTTGTTCTCTTAGTCAATGACTTATTGTAATGTCTTATAGTATCGATGAATTGTCTTTGACAAACATATTTGTCGAGCCATCGAGGCATAGCTCTTAAGCTCTTATCGAGCGCTTTTATTGCCTTTCGCTAAAAGCAATTGAGTTTAATGGCGTTGATACTGATGGTTTTCTCAGAAAGTTCGACACTTTTCTCGATCAATTTTTTTTGAACTAGCGGTTTTTGCCTTTTTTGAATCTTTAAGTAAGCGTAAAATAATGACCGGTCACAGAAGCTTGTAATTGAGTATTCAAGGATTGATGTTACCCGAGGCAGTAATTTTATGGCGAATAGTCTCCAATATTACATTGTACATTTTCAAGGACTTTTTAAAATTTTTTGTCAGTTTTTGTTGTTTTTTTTCGTCAATTTGTAGCTTATTCTCGTCATTGAGGGGTCTAATTCAATTTTTTGTTTGAGAAAAATTCAAATGTCCAGTGATATCATGTCGTAACTGATGTTTTGTTTGTGGACAATATGCGTTTATATAAAAGTTTTAGTGGTGTAATTGTGTTTCTTTTTCTCTTCTTTTAGCACATTCGCGTAAAAACAGATCCCAAGGATTTTCAAATGTGGCCCCAGTGCACTTTTTTAACCTTTCAGTATAATTTTAGTTGCATTAGTATGAATGAAAATGGAAGGAAGAATACATAGTATTCAGATGATAGCTAATGATTTTAATAGCAATAGTTTTTAATGAATTTTTCTGCTTCTGTAGTCCGTTCCTATGGCTTAATCTAACCAATGACAGGTCCTATAGGTTTTATAATGCATGTTCTGTGAATTTAATAAGAAATACTTCGTTAAAAGCAAATGATTTTTTTAAAAAGCTCTAAAATTAATTTTTCAAGAAATTTTTTTAAACCTTAACCGATCATAAATTTACTTGTGTAAACTGTATGTCAGTCTCGGTACTGACAAGATCCCCTTCATTTCTAGTGCAAGCAAAACTAATATGTTTAGTTGTTTTACCTTCTAACTATTGGTGTTATGACTTCGATGCCACAAGATATTAAAAACAATTTTAAAATTTTTGGATATTTTTGTGTTTTTGAATCCTTTCGAAATTTTGTCACATTATTCTAATTTGGATAGCTCCAGTTGGTTTAGGGAAGACGTTAAGTGGATCATGGATAACTTTTTGAGAGAAAATCTTATGGTTTCGATGACTTCGACACTTTCTTCTGGCATTTTTCTGATTTTTTGGTTTTTCCTGTATTTGTTGTTGTTTTCATAGTCATAAGACTTATTGTGATATCTTATTGATTAACCATGCATGACAAACATCTTTGTTCTTCTATGCAGTCTTGATTGAGCGTATTTGTTGACGTCTGTTGAAAGCTATTGGTTTTAATGACTGTTAAGACTTCAAAAATAATTTTTCGAAAAATTTTTTTGAACGTTAACCAATCGTAAACTTATCTTCGTGAACTGTACGAACGCCTCAGTAATTACCGGAACCTTTTTTTCCTACTTCAACAAAAAATTAATCTTATTTGCGGTTTTATATTCTAACCATTGGTTGGATAAAATCGATGCGCAAGTTTTCATAAATTTTTTGGACATTTGGAAAACTTTTGGATTTGATTATGGTTCTTCTAAGATCTCATCACATTATCCTATTAGTGTTAATTCCAATTGGCTTAAAAAAAATATTCAATGGATCCTAGATAAAGTTTTCAATGAAAAACTTATGGTTTAAATGGCTTCGACACTTTCTTCTCACTTTTTCCTACCGATTTTTTGGTTTTTGCCTGTATTTGTTGTTGTTCTCTTAGTCAATGACTTATTGTAATGTCTTATCGTATCGATGACTTGTCTTTGACAATTATATTTGTCGAGCCATCGAGGAATAACTCTTAAGCTCCTATCGAGCGCTTTTATTGCCTTTCGCTAAAAGCAATTGAGTTTAATGGCGTTGATACTGATGGTTTTCTCAGAAAGTTCGACACTTTTCTCGATCAATTTTTTTTTGAATTAGCGGTTTTTGCCTTTTTTGAATCTTTAAGTTAGCGTAAAATAATGACCGGTCACAGAAGCTTGTAATCGAGTATTCAAGGATTGATGTTACCCGAGGCAGTAAATTTATGGCGAATAGTCTCAAAAATTATATTATACATTTTCAAGGACTTTTTAAAAAAAATTTTCAGTTTTTGTTGTTTTTTTTTCGTCAATTTGTAGCTTATTCTCGTCATTGAGGGGTCTAATTCAATTTTTTGTTTGAGAAAAATTCAAATGTCCAGTGATATCATGTCGTAACTGATGTTTTGTTTGAGGACAATATGCGTTTATATAAAAGTTTTAGTGGTGTAATTGTGTTTCTTTTTCTCTTCTTTTAGCACCTTCAGGTAAAAACAGATCCCAAGGATTTTCAAATGTGGCCCCAATGCACTTATTTAATCTTTCAGTATAATTTTAGTTGCATTAGTATGAATGAAAATGGAAGGAAGAATACATAGTATTCAGATGATAGCTAATGATTTTAATAGCTATAGTTTTTAATGAGTTTTTCTGCTTCTGTAGTCCGTTCCTATGGCTTAATCTAACCAATGACAGCTCCTATAGGTTTTATAATGCATGTTCTGTGAATTCAATAAGAAATACTTCGTTAAAAGCAAATGATTTTTTTAAAAAGCTTTATAATTAATTTTTCAAGAAACTTTTTTAAACCTTAACCGATCATAAATTTACTTGTGTAAACTGTATGTCAGTCTCGGTACTGACAAGATCCCCTTCATTTCTAGTGCAACCAAAACTAATATGTTTAGTTGTTTTACCTTCTAACTATTGGTTTTATGACTTCGATGCCACAAGATTTTAAAAACAATTTTAAAATTTTAGGATATTTTTGTGTTTTTGAATCTTTTCGAAATTTTGTCACATTATTCTAATTTGGATAGCTCCAGTTGGTTTAGGGAAGACGTTAAGTGGATCATGGATAACTTTTTGAGAGAAAATCTTATGGTTTTAGTGACTTCGACACTTTCTTCTCGCATTTTTCTGATTTTTTGTTTTTTCCTGTATTTGTTGTTGTTTTCATAGTCATAAGACTTATTGTGATATCTTATTGATTAACCATGCATGACAAACATCTTTGTTCTTTTATCCTGTCATGATTGAGCGTATTTGTTGACTTCTGTTGAAAGCTATTGGTTTTAATGACTGTTAAGACTTCAAAAATAATTTTTCAAAATTTTTTTTTGAAAATTAACCAATCGTAAACTTATCTTCGTGAACTGTACGAACGCTTCAGTAATTACCGGAACCTTTTTTCCTACTTCAACAAAAAATTAATCTAATTTGCGGTTTTATATTCTAACCATTGGTTTGATAAAATCGATGCGCAAGTTTTCATAAATTTTTTGGACATTTGGAAAACTTTTGGATTTGTTTATGGTTCTTCTAAGATCTCATCACATTATCCTATTAGTGTTAATTCCAATTGGCTTAAAAAATATTCAATGGAAGCTAGATAAAGTTTTCAATGAAAAACTTATGGTTTAAATGGCTTCGACACTTTCTTCTCACTTTTTCCTACCGATTTTTTGGTTTTTTAATGTATTTGTTGTTGTTTTCTTAGCCAATGATTTATTGTAATGACTTATCGTATCGATGACTTGTCAATGAAAAACATATTTGTCGTGCCATCGAAGCATAGCTCTTATGTTCCCATCGAGTGCTTTATTTTCCTTAATCTAAAAGCAATTGAGTTTAATGGCGTTGATACTAACGGCTTTCTCAGAAAGTTCGACACTTGTCTCGATCAATTTTTTTTTGAATTAATGGTTTTTGCCTATTTTTTGAATCTTTAAGTAGGCGTAAAATAATGACCGGTCTCAGAAGCTTGTAATTGAGTACTCAAGGATTGATTTTACCCGAGGCAGTCATTTTATGGCGATTAGTCTCAAATTTTATATTATATATTTTCAATGATTTTTTTTTGAGTTTTTCAGTTTTTGTTGTTTTTTTCGTCAATTTGTAGCTTATCCTCATCATTGAGGGGTCCAACTTAATTTTTTTATGAGAACAGTTTAATTGTCCGGTGATGTCAAGTCGTAACTGATGTTTTGTTTGTGGACAATATGCGTTTAAATAAAAGTTTTAGTGGTGTACTTGTGTTTTTTTCTCTTCTTTTAGCACACTCGCGTAAAAACAGATCCCAAGGATTTTCAAATGTGGCCCCAATGCCCTTATTTAACCTTTCAGTATAATTTTAGTTGCATTAGTATGAATGAAAATGGAAGGAAGAATACATAGTATTCAGATGGCAGCTAATGACTTTAATAGCTTATGTTTTTAATGAGTTTTTCTGCTTCTGTAGTCCGTTCCTATGGCTTAATCTAACCAATGACAGGTCCTATAGGTTTTATAATGCATGTTCTGTGAATTCAATAAGAAATACTTCGTTAAAAGCAAATGATTTTTTTAAAAAGCTTAATAATTAATTTTTCAAGAAACTTTTTTAAACCTTAACCGATCATAAATTTACTTGTGTAAACTGTATGTCAGTCTCGGTACTGACAAGATCCCCTTCATTTCTAGTGCAACCAAAACTAATATGTTTAGTTGTTTTACCTTCTAACTATTGGTTTTATGACTTCGATGCCACAAGATTTTAAAAACAATTTTAAAATTTTAGGATATTTTTGTGTTTTTGAATCCTTTCGAAATTTTGTCACATTATTCTAATATGGATAGCTCCAGTTGGTTTAGGGAAGACGTTAAGTGGATCATGGATAACTTTTTGAGAGAAAATTTTATGGTTTTAGTGACTTCGACACTTTCTTCTCGCATTTTTCTGATTTTTTGTTTTTTCCTGTATTTGTTGTTGTTTTCATAGTCATAAGACTTATTGTGATATCTTATTGATTAACCATGCATGACAAACATCTTTGTTCTTTTATCCTGTCATGATTGAGCGTATTTGTTGACTTCTGTTGAAAGCTATTGGTTTTAATGACTGTTAAGACTTCAAAAATAATTTTTCAAAAATTTTTTTTGAAAATTAACCAATCGTAAACTTATCTTCGTGAACTGTACGAACGCTTCAGTAATTACCGGAACCTTTTTTTCCTACTTCAACAAAAAATTAATCTAATTTGCGGTTTTATATTCTAACCATTGGTTTGATAAAATCGATGCGCAAGTTTTCATAAATTTTTTGGACATTTGGAAAACTTTTGGATTTGTTTATGGTTCTTCTAAGATCTCATCACATTATCCTATTAGTGTTAATTCCAATTGGCTTAAAAAAGATATTCAATGGATCCTAGATAAAGTTTTCAATGAAAAACTTATGGTTTAAATGGCTTCGACACTTTCTTCTCACTTTTTCCTATCGATTTTTTGGTTTTTTAATGTATTTGTTGTTGTTTTCTTAGCCAATGATTTATTGTAATGACTTATCGTATCGATGACTTGTCAATGAAAAACATATTTGTCGTGCCATCGAAGCATAGCTCTTATGTTCCCATCGAGTGCTTTATTTTCCTTAATCTAAAAGCAATAGAGTTTAACGGCGTTGATACTAACGGCTTTCTCAGAAAGTTCGACATTTGTCTCGATCAATTTTTTTTGAATTAGCGGTTTTTGCCTATTTTTTGAATCTTTAAGTAGGCGTAAAACAATGACCGGTCTCAGAAGCTTGTAATTGAGTACTCAAGGATTGATTTTACCCGAGGCAGTCATTTTATGGCGATTAGTCTCAAATTTTATATTATACATTTTCAATGATTTTTTTTGAGTATTCAGTTTTTGTTGTTTTTTTTCGTCAAATTGTAGCTTATCCTCATCATTGAGGGGTCCAATTTAATTTTTTTATGAGAACAGTTTAATTGTCCGGTGATGTCAAGTCGTAACTGATGTTTTGTTTGTGGACAATATGCGTTTAAATAAAAGTTTTAGTGGTGTCCTTGTGTTTTTTTTCTCTTCTTTTAGCACATTCGCGTAAAAACAGATCCCAAGGATTTTCAAATGTGGCCCCAATGCCCTTATTTAACCTTTCAGTATAATTTTAGTTGCATTAGTATGAATGAAAATGGAAGGAAGAATACATAGTATTCAGATGGTAGCTAATGACTTTAATAGCTTATGTTTTTAATGAGTTTTTCTGCTCCTGTAGTCCGTTCCTATGGCTTAATCTAACCAATGACAGGTCCTATTGGTTTCATAATGCATGTTCTGTAAATTTCTTAAGAATTACTTAGTTAAAAGCCAATGTTTTTTAAGACTTTAAAAATTATTTGGTTGAAAAAAAGTTGATTGATTTTCCAATTTCGCCTTATTTTTTTGTCGACTTTGCTACCTAGTCTCATTAAGGAAAATTGCAATCTGCTGTATAGTATGGACAAAGTAAATTTGTGCAGTAAAAGTTTTACACTTTTGTTTTTGCTTCTGTTGTTTTTGTTTCTTTTGTTTTTGTTTCTTTTGTTGTTTGTTTTTTTTTCGTAGTTTTTCCATTAAAGATCTCGTCAGCGCAGTAATGAGACATTGCATTATGTAATTCAATAAATAGTTAGGTTTTTAAACGTTTTTTTTAAAACTCAAACATCTGTTTTTGTTATGTCTTCATTTGGTTGACAATTAAGTAAATAAAATAAATGAGCTCGGGTCGGAACATCATGTGCGAACGCATATTAACGAGCATCCTCGTCTCATTTCAATACGAACCTTTTTTTGTTGAAGTATTAATTGCTGTGCAAGTTTTGAATCGAACCAAAAACAGGAGAATAAAAGTTTGCTAAAAAGTTTGATGGCTCCTAGGATCTTCTAATGAAGTTAGATACACTATCTCTGGAGCTTTTACTGGATCTGATGTGTGTTTCAAAGATTAGAAACAACACCATGTGGCAAACATTTGGGAGAGAAAAATTGTATTTAAAGGAGTCGTTCGAACACAAGAACTACCGTCCAATTCAACAGTCAATTTAACAAAAGCTTTATACTAAAAATGCATACAAATACTTTTGTAGGAACCCAATTGAAATAAAACCAATTTAATCATCAGAACACTTCAAACAAATAGTAAAACCGCATTTATTACGAAAGATGGGAATTTAAAAAAAGTATTTTTACATATAATAGCCTGCAGAACCTTTAGGTTGTGAGTTGAAAAATTAATCGTAGTTTTTTATCTGTATTGAATGATAAAATTTAATCGAAGGGTTTCTAAATTATCACAAATTATCTCTGAAATTCGAAAATAAATTAGCAAAAAATGTAAATTTTAGAGTGGATTATGTTAATCAGCGGTTAAAAAACATTTTATAAGACTTGCCCAGTACTGATTTCGACTTGACAATAGATTTGGGCATTCAAACATTGATTCCTGTCTGGAGGAAATCAAAGATAAACAAAAAGCGTTGAAATTTTGTGGAATTTTTGCAAAAAATATGACATTAGCGACTACTTTATCAAAAAAGATCAAAGTTTCGTGGGTTGAGAACTTGTTTTCAATTTAGTTTACGGCCTCAGATTTAATGTAAGCAATTAATACTGGTTGCTTTTGTTTTTTTTGAGGACCAGTCTAAAGCAGAATATATTGCGATGGTTAAGATCAATTTTTCATGACTCAGTAACTAAAGTCATTATTGACTCCCCGAACTAGATTTTAAAACTCTTTTCATAAGTCGATGTCTGCCTCTGGGTGGCATCCGAAGAGATGAGTTTTAAGAATTGACGCCTCGAGAAACAGCAGAACTTACAAAAGCCACCAAATCGGCAGAGATACTTGCGGAGTTTGAACGGGAGCTGAAAAACAGAAACCCAATGCGGGCACATCAAATGCAGAGAGAGGCCGAACGACTTCACACCAAATATAAACAAAAAAGGTTTTAAATAGAACATGGTTATTGTTAGTTTTATCCCCCCCCCAATGTTAATGAGACCAAAGCAACTTCTGATCAGACTATGACATGACTTTGGTCTCTGATCAGACATCTGTGCGACAATTGACCAGACTATCGTGTTATAACACGATAGTTAGATACACTAGTTAGTTAACACGATAGTTAGATACCCCCCCCCCCCCCCCGTGGACCCAAATGGTCTGATCAGACTTGGATTTGGCATTTGGCAACTTAACTTGTTACAATAACCCATCTTGTGGTATATCAAGCTAACAAAGATGTTACTGCATCAGAGTTTTGGTGCAACGGTAGCATGTCTGGGCGTGGTTCTGGAGATAGTTGGTTCGAGTCCTCTGAGCTCTAATTCTTATAAGCAGTAGAAGGAGTTAGCTAATACCACAGTTGGGTTGTTACAGAGTCTCCAATCCCCCCCCCAACATAGTGATGATTAGTGCCCTGGTGATCGATAAATTTAAAATCTTGCAAGAATCTTGCAAGAAATCTTGCAAGGGAATGCATAGTTCTTCCATTTTGCTTGCAAGATTCTTGCAAGAATTGAATCCATCTTGCAAGATTCTTGCAAGATTTTAAATCCAACTTGCAAGAATCTTGCAAGATTTTAAATCCATCTTGCAAGAATCTTGCAAGATTTTGAATTTACATTTACCTTTTTGTCCTGGTTACCTGGCTGCTTTTTTACTGTTGGTTGAGCTGAAATAGTTAATCAAATGTCGGAAAATCTTCTGAAGTCAAGTTAAAACCTGACTTTTTCGAGATTTTCCAGTATAATTTTTGTGGTTCATCCCTCCTCCTTTTTCAATCCGGTCTGGGGACCGGCAGTGGCGGAGTTACTGAAATAAGCTATAGGAGTACTGATTTAGTACGGCAAAAAAACCGCACTTACACAGTTCTCCGAAACAAACAAAACGACTAAACCAGACAAAATAAATCAATATAAATGCAAAATAGCGAACAGGGTGTCGGAAAATTATCTCAAGTCAAGTTGAAAAACAAGACTTTTTCGAGATTTTCCAGTATGATTTTTGTGGTTCATCCCTCCTCCTTTTTCAATCCGGGCTGGGGACCGGCAGTGGCGGAGTTACTGAAATAAGCTATAGGAGTACTGATTCAGTACGGCAAAAAACCGCACTTACACAGTGCAAGATTCTTGCAAGATTTCACATTCAAAAGGCGTTGACGAAAAAAGTCATTTATTTTCAGTTTATCTGATCAAGAATTCTGATATAAGTCAAGATATTTGGTTTTCAGTTAGTTTTAGCTACCAAAAACACATAAATATTTTTTCCGGAATTCAAAATCTTGCAAGATTCTTGCAAGATTCTTGCAAGATTTTGAATTCTGGCTATTTTTTTTTTCATTGAAATAGGCTTCGTTACTTGTGCAGTAAACAAAAACTTGCTTCAAAGATGTTTCCTAAAACACTTGTACCCAGATTTATTTTTTGGCCTTGATTGATATCTTGCAAGATTCTTGCAAGAATCTTGCAAGTTTTGAATCATCTTGCAAGATTCTTGCAAGATTTGAATCCGCTCATCACTAGGGTGCCGTATTTGATTAGATGGTTACAGCACTCTAGTTCAAATGTTTGATTCAAGAAGCTAAATTTTTGTACCAATAAACTAGTTGTAAAAACAGCGATCTGTTTTTTAATTGAAAAAACGGACAACAGTCAAATTATCAGTTCTTTTTAATCCTCACTTATAAATTGCTGGAGAACAACAAAAGCAAGAGTGCTGAATTTAAAAAGCTTAGAACTCATTCATCACTTTTCGCGAGCTAATATATTAGCACTTGTCAGCGCCTCCGGCAATTTTCACAGAGAAATCAGCACTTTTCCGGAACTTTTTTACAAAACTTTTCAGCGCTTCGTATAATTAATTCAAAGTCATTTAGTAATTTTCACAAACTTTTTAGTGCGATCTGAGCGCTTTCTTTGTAAAGGCCTCAGAATTTTATTGGAGACAGAAGTCAAAGCAAAATCAAACGTTCCAATTATTAGCAGGAAAAATATCCCAAACTTTAATTTTTCGTTGCTTTGAGTATGAACTCGAAGATCTATAAACTGACAATCAATTCATTGGAAAAAAAGTTAATTCATTGTAAATTTATTTAAACATTCAGTTCATTTTCAGAGACCAAAGAGTGGAGCAATGCCGTTACAAGACAAACAGAAACCGCAACAGTAGCTCAGGTTCGAAATCCTTTTTTCCCAAATTATTAATTTTCCCAAGTAAATCTAAACTAACTGCGGTTATAGAAAATTTGAGGCAAGATGAATACTTTTCCTTGTTAATCTGAATAAAAACAGAAAATTGTGTCCGCTAGATTTTATCATTTGTATGAACTAAGTTTCTTGAAACAGTACCGCAATTTCTGCGTGACATTGCTCTCTTTCAAAAATTCGAAAATAGTTGACCTTCATTGCATAATGATTGTCCGAAAACATTAAATGAACCAACTTCATGTTGAAAAATTACACAATTTGTAGTTGTTTTTCCAACAAAAAAAATGTTAAAAATGAATTTCAGGGTTCAGAAATTTTACGTTTTGTGGCGTGATAGCCGAGAGGTAAGATGTGTGATTCACACGCCAAGGATTGAGATATCGATCCCCTGCCTCCATGAAGTTGTCTGTGTGAGGATGAGCTCTTACTTAATCATAGCTTCAGGTTAACCATAGCCTGACCAATTTTGGCAACATTAATGGTACCACGTGAGAGTTTCGGACGCAAAAAAAGTGGCTGTGGACATCAAAAAAAGAGCAATGCTGCTCATAAAAAAGGAACAGTCTAAAATGTGGGGAGTAATAAGAAAAGGGCAGCTGAGAATAGGCCGAAGTCGCCTAATGCTGTTCCGCTGCAATTACGTAGGAAGCAAAACTATTTTTATCATTAAATTTTGCGTTTCTGGAATACGTCAGATATTTTTGCTCCTTTTTGTAAATTTCAACTCAGATATCTTCGCTCCTTTTTGTAAATTTCAAACACCAGTCCATGGATTCAATTATTTGTGTTTTGCGTTTTTGTGACTCTACCAAAATATCATAATATTGTTCGATCAAAGTTAATCATAATAAATAATTTGGTTACTTTTTTGGTAACCCAATTATATTTTAGGCCGTTAGGTTGAATTCATTTTTTTACCCATTCTGCGTAAACAACTATTTGTTGTCAACACGAATTTGTTTGATTTAAATTTTTAGGTCATTCAGTATGTTATGAAGATCAAATACATCCAAATATTTCAATTTCTTGTACCGAGCTGAAAAACTAAAAAAAAAAACGACGTAAAAAACTAATTTTCAGAAATTTCTTGACAACAGATTTTGCGTCAAAAGACACATTTTTAATTTTTCAATTTCATATCAAAGTCATTGTGTTTGATGTTGGTTGATAGATCATCTAAACAATGCAAAATTCAGGAAAAACTCAAAAACTGAGACCGTACTGCACGATACTTGCGGTGTTAAAACCTAACTTAAAAGCCAACTAGCGAAATCATTAAAAAAACGCAACACTTGACATATGTATGACCAACAAACCAGTGCAGAATACGAAAACTTTTTGTTGTGCTGGCTAAGAAGAATAATTTTCATAAGTTAATCATTCATTCACACAATTGTGCAAATAAAAAACAAAAGGCATTATAATATCTTTAGAAAAAAGAAGAGTCACAATTCACTCAGTATGATATTTAACTAAAAAAATCTCCTAAAACCGAGTTTCCTTGTATGAAGTTTTTTTACTATACTCTTACCCGCTTTTTCCTCAAGCTACAAAACTAACTATTGAGGTCCCAAATTCCCTGTTTTTTTCAACATTTTTTCAACATTTTAAAAACTTTAAAGATTATTATTCAACTGACCAGTCATATTTTGCTTTTGACAGCCTTAGAGGAAGCACTTATATTGTCTGTTGCATATTGTAGTTGTTGCATCTTGATTAGTTAGTTCACGGACACTGAAAAATTTTTGTATAAAGAAAAATTGGTTGAAAGTTATTTTTGTTTGTAGATCCGCAAACAAGGACACCATAGGAAATTTGAAATTCAGTTGTGAATCCATATTAACTTCTGAATATTTGTTCATATCAGTAAATCTGACTTCAGAATTATCAAACCGTTTGATTTGATTCTTACCAAATTTTTTTCTTTTACTGAATTAAAGCAAAACAGTTTTTTCTATGTTTAGACTCAGCCTGTTGTAACGAAATCATTCAATCAACATTGCAAGACTATGCTTAATCTTGCTCGTATTTTTGTTAGCGAAAATTAGTGTTGCATCATCTGCCTACACCGTAATCGAAGAGTCTTTGTTTCCAACCCTAAGTGGTAAATCTTTCATGTATAGGATGGAAAGTACTGATCCCAAAATTTAACCATGATGTACACCCATTTGAGTATCCGTTTATATGAATCTCTTAGGTCCCAAGTGCACATATTATTTGCCTTTTTGAAGATAACTCTCTGGTAATGATAATGATATACCTCGGATGCAATAATTTTTAAAATTTTTAACAATATGTCATAATCTATTGTGTCGAAAGCTTTCCGCACATCCAGGAACAATCTCAAAACTTTCATATTCGAATCAACTAGTCGTCTGATTCTTTTAACAATATTTATTAATGCCTGAATTGTTGACTTTTTGTG
>NW_027453184.1:0-19170 GCF_964194025.1 Convolutriloba macropyga | reverse complement strand
TCTTCTATCTTTAATATTTATTTCTTTGTTTTGTTCTATTTCTTAAATATTGCTGAGATTTGGCCACCGGACTAATAAACTCTAAATTGTGGTGCCTTTATTTCAACGGCATTGAGACATTATACAGGAAGTATTCTAAGACATATATTAATAGGACTCTACAAAAGATTCTTCTTGATAAAAATTATTCAGAAAAAGTTCAATTTTCAAAGTTCAAATACAATATTTTATTGCAATTGAGCATCTTTTATTCATATGCTCTCAATAAAAATTTTGCGGCGTATATTTTTCTCATTATCTTTTTTATATTTTATCATCAAGTTTGTATTTTAAGATTAATTAAGATTAGAAAATTATTGAAATGTGATCAGTACTCAATTATTTTGTTGACTTATTAAACGTCCCAATCTATGTCTAACCACCGAGTTATGAAAAAAATGAACATTTGTAAATTTTAAACAAATGTTTCGAAATAATCAATTGATTCGTATTATTTCACAAAATTTGATACATTGTGACAGAAGAGTTTTTGCAGAAACAAGTTTTTGATGCGACAATTTAATTCGATCAGAAGTATTGATAACTAAAAGCGTTCGCCATTTTTTGTTTGTTCAAGCTCTTTAGTTATATTTGGTATTTTTAGGAACGCTATACCAGCCCTACGTTTGTCTGGGCCAACTTTGAACGGGCAATATCTGCTGCGGAGAAACATAAAAGTGATATCATTGAGAAGCTTTTGAAAAGTCTGGTTTTTTCAATTCAGCTATTATTCAATCAAAAGATAGTATAAAACTTATGATTTTTTAAAATACTGATTTAGAACCCAGTATAAATACTGATATTGAAAAAAAAATGATTTAGAAGCCTTATATTTAATGGCTAAGAAAAGAGATAAATAGGTAAGAAAAGGAAAAAACGTTTTAATTCAAAAATACCAATGTCAAACCGCAGCATCTGTCCCTATAATCACACATTCAATCAATTACACGTTTCGATAGAGAAAATCACGAATTGATTCCAGTTGCATGATAAATCTTCTGTGACAATTGAAATTAATTGGAATAACTGAATGAGAAAATTATTTTAAAAAGATTTTGTAGTTCTTTGCAACTTTTTTGTGGAATAGGTACAGATTGTTAATTGAATGCAAAAAGAATACAAAATACAAAAACTGCAACTTACGGGATGCAAAAGCAGATTTCAACATGACAAAAATCAGAAACCTGTCAAAAATTATTTGCCTGAGTACCCGTAAAACGGAACAGGAAACAATTTTTTCTTGTATCTCCAAAGCTGTAAGCTCCCTCTGGCTATCTTGCTGCACTTGTGGGTTCCTTGTTTTATATTCTTTGGTTTAATTTTTTTTGAAAAAAAACATATGCAAAATAATAACAGAAATTGTCTTAAGTCAGCACATGTCTAACTGCTTTTATCCGCACTACGCCCTCTGCTTTACTAATTAGCTATAATACAAGGTTGATTTGAGCAGTTAGTTTTTTGATCACCAAGTAATTGTCCCAACCCCCACTTTAGTGGGGAGGGATGAACTATATACTCAACTAGGATTTTTTTGTTAAGAATAACTTTGGCCGATCGATATATTCATCGTAGAGAGTTGTGAGTGGTATCATTGGAAAACACGTGCATCCTAGAATATGGAATTAAAAAGATTTTTTCAAATTTGATTTCTTACAGTGAGCTATCGGGGTTTAATAATTCTGAATATTCCACTGTTTTTGTTCACATTTTCTGAAAATTTAGCTAACATTTGGCTCAATTTTGCTAATACTTTTAATAAATTAGCAAACATATGTTGAAATTTTTAATGATACAGTGTTATTGTTTTCGTTTAAGATAGAAGATTGTTGCTGAAATGATTGATTGAAGTTTTTTTGCGAAAATATTTCGTAAACTCTCAATTTTCGAATTTTGTTTATCAATAAGGGCACAAAATATGCATTTTTGGTCCATTTGATAAAATTCGCCCAACGTAGAGACCTAGAAAACACTGACACAGAGACCCTGACCTCCAAATTTTTGCTAGTTGAAATAAGTCGCCCTATAAAACTCCTCTAGAATTAAACTTTTACCGTTTTTTGCGAATTTAAATCCTTAGTTATACAAAAATCATAATTGCTTTAATTTTTAAGATATTTAAATTATCGAGTGATCTACTTCACAAATACTTGGAAAAATTGCGTGGCTTTTTGGGCGCGTGGTAAAAACAGGGATAGGTTTAATCTAATCATCGATTCTTACAATCAGAAATTTTTAATTTTTAATTGAGCGACTCTTTTTCTTCAAAATTTTCGTTTCATTGTTTTTTTTTTTCATTTTAATTACTGACAAAATTTTCAATTGACGGCTCAATTAATGGATTTTAAGGTTTTGAAGAAGAGGTTTAGTAAAGTTTATGTGAATTCTTGTGTTTTGCTTTTATTTGTTACTTTGCAGTCTCATTGTTAATTCTCACAGATCAAATATCAGAATGGCTTCCTCAAGCGGATTAGACGAATCTGTACATTGATTTCGGTTGTTTCAAAAAAGTGTCAGTGATTTTTTAAATTTGTCAATATTTTTTATCTCGCTGTTGTCATTTTTAGCTTATTCTCAGTAGATAGAGTTGAAGTGTCTTTCATATAGAACACAAACTATTCTTTGTGGCGGTTGTTTTTAATTAACGGCTTCTTGGTTTTGGTACTATCAGTTTTCATACACTATTTTGTTACTTTTGGGCATAACAGTCCATTTTGCTGTTCTTTTTTTGTTTCTTTGGTTAATTGTTATATTGCTTAAAAAGTCCATTTAGAAAAAGCGTTTAAATTACGCAAAGGAACATTTTATTGCTTTATTAACTTATTGTTTTAAGGGCTGCGACTCCGTTCTCTTGCAGAATTTGGAATTTTTTTAATTTGCCCTTTATTTGTTTTTTGTTTTCTTTTGTGGTCGCCTGCAATATATTGGTTGAAGAATGGTCTCAATGGCCATCTCTTCACATATAAATGAACTCATTGCCTAATATTGGTTTATAGTTAATGGTAACACTGACTTTCAAATAATCATTTTTGCAAAAAAAGTAAAGTATTTTTCAGTTTCTCCCTTTTGTTCTAGTTTTCGTAGCTCTTTTTGAATTTACAGTTTGATATCAAATTTTAAACTTAGCCTTATTATTCATAGATATCGTTAATTTTTTGTTGAACCACACGATAATTGCTCTGTTCGTTAAACATATCGACCGGCGTCTATAGGGCTTAGTCTTATTGTTTTAGCAGCATTTTTGCGTTTTAGATACTCTTCAATATTTGTGGTTTTTTGTTTTCAATTTTAGATAGTCAATTAATTAAAATAAATTATGAGGCTCAATGGAGAACGAGGTGAATGTTCAATTTTCTCGAGGTTAATAACTTAAAAATTTATTGGCCCTAACACTGTGGTTGTGTAAACTTGTTTTTGAATTTTTTAGTTCTGCTTGAATATATTGTTATACTAGAGTTTTGTGACCTAGTACAAAAGAACGAGCACAAGTATTTTTCTGTAGCGTTGCAAGATAAACTGTCTGTTCATTTAGTTGAAGGCTTGTGTTTGTTTTGAAAATATTCGTTTATAAAAAAGACAATGGATTTTTGAGTTTTGCAAATCTTTATTTCTTGATGTTAACTTGTTGTTTAGTTTCTCTATAGACAAGTCACATTCATTGTCCAGTGAACTACAATTTGCTCTTCACAACTGTTTTATTTGTCTCAAATGGTCGTTGTACTTGGCACTACAAATTTTTATATATTATTCGTGATGAGTGCATATTTGTTCATTTTTTAAATGTCTGTTTTATTTTCCCAGTATCTCAATAATGACCGATTCTGTTGCCATTTGTTAAAAAAAGCAAAAAAAAAATTGACATATACTGGATAATGAAAGGTCTCAATCACCTTCTATGAAGTTATTAATGAATCTCTTAATGATTTCTGTTGATACATAATACTTTTAATCAGTTTGACATAATTTTTTTTTTAGATTTTGCACTTTTGCTCTTTTCTTGTCGACTTTATTTATTAAATGACTAACATTTGTGAATATTGATTTTGTCCCTGTCTTTTCTGGTAGTCACATTAACGACCGATCTCATCGGCTCTCTAAGTTTTTGCTGTTATTAATGATTTAACGGTTTGTTGAATGATATAATAATTTTTTTTATCTCTTCCTCATTTGGTAGACAATTAAGTGAAAAATTTAGATGAGCAGGGTCGCAACTTTATGTGCGAACGCACATTGTCAATCCCCCTTATTAACTTGAGGTCTAATGGATTTTTTTTAAAAATTTTATGATGGTCATTCAATGTTAACTCAATACTTCTTAGCGCAGTTAATATCTCCTGTATAATTAATGCTGACGGTACCAAAAAACGCAACTGAGAAATCAACAGCAATCATAATATTTCTCTAAAAAACTATATTTTTTTAAAGCAACTAATTCTTTTAAATGCAATATAAGGATCGCATCAGCAGCGACACAAAAAACTTTGGGTGCTTCTTGCATTTGAAAATAAGCCTCTAAAATCCTTCATGAAAATCTATAGTATGGTTTTACTGTGTCAGCTATCGATTTATAAAAACAGAGATGCGAAAAAAATAGTAATCATAATCAAAAACTTAGCGGCAGGAAAACCCTCCTATTCGCTTTGTAGACTTGCAAAAGAATGTCATGCTCTTTTTTAAAAAAGCTCCTTTTTTTGAGTTCACAATATCCAAAAATGTTCTGAGCCCCAGGCGCTTCAGTGCAAAAACTGATTATGATTAGTTAGACAAGAACTTTTATGGCAGTACCTGCTTGAAAAAATAGTAAAATGGGCCCTAAATTTTTCTATTTTGTTAAAAGATATATCTTTGGCCTTTTTAATGTCAATGGCTTAACGTAAATTTCCTTATTTGTTATTATTTCTGTCGTCAATTGAATTTGAGCCATACTAAGAGATCTCCCATATCTCTAATTGCAAGTTTGTGAGGCCTGTAAAAATTATTGAGAATCTGAAGCCTAAAATTTGTACAATAAAATTATTGGTTTTTTTTCTAATTTCAAAGATGACGAGACTTTCAAAGATTTGTCATAAACCAAGTTTCCACGGATGAAGCTAAACTAATTTCAATCAATCAGAGCATGTAATTTATATTTTTGGTCGAAGCTTTATTAATAATTATTGTTCCGACCCCTCTTGAGGGGGGGGGGAACTATATACTCAAATGGGTTTTTTTTGTTCAGTCAATTTTGGACGATCGATACATTCATCGTAGAGGGTTAAGACTGGTATCACTAGAAAGATTGTCCAGCGTAGAATATGAAATTAAAAAGATTTTTTTGATTTTTGTTTTTGACAGGGAGATATCGAGGTTTACAATTTCGAGAAAATAGAGTGAACTCCGTTGATTTCATTCACCTTTTTTCGGAATTTTTCGCCAATTTTGATAAAATTTTAAAAAATTTTCAAGAAAAAATTCTTGATTTTACGTTTAAAGAGAAAATATATTGTCGGCTATTTTCATTGAATTTTTTTTTGTCACAAATTCCGGCTAAATATCACAAACTTCATAATTTTTCATCAAAAACAGCACGAAATAGGTTTCTTTAGTCCACTCTTATTAAATTTGCAGGAAGTGCACATCCAAACACCACTAACACAATCTTTATAGACTAAAAAAAGGGCTAATTCCACTTCAACTTCCGTTGAGAGTGCTCTGTAAATAAAACTTTGCCGTTTTTTGCTAACTTTATTCGTTGATTATCAAAAACGCAGCACTTATTTTTGATTTCTTAACTAAAAAAATATCTATATCAATGACATTCCAAATATTAAACATTCCTAATGGGCAATCAGCATTAGCAAAACTTATTCTGTACCAATCTTGGACCGTTACAATCCAAAAAAAATTCGGATTGTCGTCAGTCGGTTTTTTATAAAAAATATTCGATCTTTTTTTATTAAATAAATAACAATACATTTCAACTCAAAGCTCACTAGTGATAAGTCCTAGTAGCTTCCTAATTAGCTGGAAATTATTTTATCTAGTTGATTGCTTGAAAGCTTATGGTCGTTTTGACTTTTAAAATAATTGATTTTTAAATAAAAATGGCTTATTGAACTTTACCTCCATTTTTCTCTTAGTTTGGTCTACTTGTAGCTTAGTGTCAGCAATCAAAGAGTGCTCCATCGTTCTTCAAAGTCAGTCTTTATTGCGGTTTTACGCCTTAAGTTATGGTGTTCTGGCTTTGATACTACTAGATTTCACAATTTTTTTTATTTTTAGTTATTTGCCCATTTTTCATGTTTTCTAATTTTGTCAAATTATCACGTTATTGTCAGTTCAAATTTCACATTTTTCGCGTTCAAAATAACGCACAATTGGTAAAAATTAAATCCTTAATGTTATAGATTGTGGATTCTTGAACGCTTTGGCAGTACTTTCTCGAAGAATTTAATTGAATTTTTTATTTGTCTTTAACTGTCATTTTTACTTTGTCTTTTTAGTCGTATCTAGTTTCCTGTACAGTGACCCCGGTTTGATTGGCTTCTCCTGGAACATTAGATGAGCCCATTTTCTGATATTTGAAGATAGATAATGGCTGTCATGACTTTGAAAACAATTGTTTTCCAAAATAAAAAAAAATATTTCAACTTCGCAATTTCGTTCTTTTTAATGTCTTTTTGTTAACTGGACTCGTTAATTAAAGGTTAAAGATGACATTTTTTGTCAAGGGAAGGTGTCAAAAGGGATTGGTGTCACATAATCTAATATTTTTTTTAAAGAATTCGTTATGACTTTACTGGCTTCGACACGGGTTTTTCACAAAAAAGTCAAAAAATTTTTGAATTTTGTCATATTTGACGTTGTTTTTGTAGACGTAAGACATGTTCTGGATAATTGCAGGTATTGAGGGCTTCTCTTGGAAGAATAAATGAACCTATTCAAATTTTTCATTTTGTAATTATTGGCTTTCATGTCTTTGGAAATAAATTTTTTTCGATAAAAACAAGTTTTACATAACCTTGCTTTTATCTTTTTGGTCTATTTGTTACCTAGTTTCATTAATGAGAGGTCACATCATACATTCCAAGGAAAGGTGTCAAAAGGGATTGGTGTCACAAAATCTAATGTTTTAAGAGACTTCGTTATGACTTTACTGGCTTCCACACGGGTTCTTCACAAAAAAAAGTAAATGAATTTCTGATTTTTGTCATATTTGACGTTCTTTTTGTAGGCGTAAGACATATTCTGGTTAATTGAACGTCTCATGGGTTTCTTTAGGAAGAATGAACGAACCTATTCAACTTTTTCTTTTTGTAGTTAATGGCTTTCATGTCTTTGGAATAAATTTTTTTCGAGAAAAAACAAGTATTACATAATTTTGCATTTTTTTGTCTAATTGTTGCTTATTTTCATTAATGAGCGGCCACATAATACATTTTCCGTGTTCGATGAAGGTGCAATCAAATATTTTTTGGGGGCCAAAATATGGCTTTACGGCTTCCAAAGCAATTTCTGGCAAATTTTAATTGATTTTTAGTTTGTTGTCTCTTTGTTGTTCTTTTTGTAACTGCATAAAAAATTGAATGCCAATAGTTCTTAATTCCTTTTTTATAGAAGCTTTGGTGATTGTAAACCTATGGCATATTTTAGTTGATTCCTAATGGTTTTCATTGCTTTGAAATTAATTGTTTTTTTTTAAAAAAAATTCAGTAAATTTTCTAACTTAAAAGTTTCTGTTCTTTTTTGTCTAATTGTTACCAAGCTTTATTATGAACTGGTGAATAACCATTTTTCTCTACTGAATTACAAGTTATTTTGTTTATTTTCAGTTTTATTTGACGATATTTTGACTTTGCTATTAAGTTTTGTTTTTTAAAATGGACATAAATTTTTTGATGTAATTAATGTTTGTTGTTGTTGTTGTTGTTTGATTTTGCCGTTCGTCTTCGCTCGCTTTCTTAACATCGGCATATCTCATCAATCTAATGCATCATTTTTTTACTCCACTGAGTTATTTGCTTGGGAGGCTATCTTTTCGTTCATACACCAGTTTTTTTTTTTGAAAAAAACTTGAATTTTTTGTGTTTTTCCATCAAGCACAATTTTGGCATAAATGTGTACCAAATGAGGACATTTGGTACACATTTATGCCAAAATTGTGCTTGAGCGGGATCGGAACCCTATGTGCGATCGCACATTACCGAGCCACCTAGTTTGAGACGAGATTCAAAAGACCTAATTGTTCTTATGAACATTTCTTGCAAAACTGCTCAAACTCAAAGTTTTTAAATCCACAATTTGTATCGAGAGGAAATTTTTTGAAATTTATCTTCAATTATGCTTCCTTTTATTTTGGTCAAATTTTCAGAAGAAAATAACCATTTCGGTCTAACTGTCAAATTTTTAAAAATTAGGAGTAGGCAAAACAGTAATAAAACCGAGTGAGTTGACCTGAGAAAACCGACAGTGTCCGCGTAATGACTAAAGAGTTTTAAGACAGAATTTTTTTGAAATTTCTTTTCGGTTAATTTGTGAAAGTTTCACTAAAACGTTTGTCAGAGGGGTAGGAACATTGTGTGAAAGCACAATTCTAAGCCCTGTTGTTTAATCGAAATCCTGTTTGACTTGTATATACTTTTGCAGGTTTCTGTTATAACTGTTTTCTGAAATTTGCGTTAAAATAATTGCGTTAAAAAATTGCTTCACTTTCCAAAAACTATTACGCAAGGGTCTATCATATTTCATAATTCCCGGAATTTCTTAACAGCTGTGGCCAGCAAGTAATGTTAGCGGTATTTTTTTTGTAAGAATCCATATTTCTTATCGGTGGTGCCAAAATTCTTTTCGCCTCTTTCGTCGCATTTCACCTCAAGCATAAAAAACATAACCAAATTGAACGCAAGTCTTTTTTCAAAAAAAATATCATATACGCTCTGACTCTAGCTCCTTGCTTGAGGTGAACATTTTAAGCAAAAACAAGTTCAAATCGTTGCTTAAAGATAGCGAGAGTTTTTACAGTAACTTTGTAAACAATTTACAGACACTGTTTGGTAAAATGTGATTTTTAACGAATGTACAGTGCAATATACCCATTTAAACTTAACTTCTGAATTTCAGATTTTTTTCTCTGTAAATTGCAAAGACTTCAAACTATTTTCAATACTCCTTGCAAAAAAGTTTTAAAAAGAAGCAGACTATCTAGTTTCTTCAAAGACGTTTTCGAGTTGTGATTGAGAACAGTTTGGTTTCATTGATCTCGCTTCAAGAGAATAAAAAATATAATCGACGCAAGGCCGATTGCACCGATATGAAAGACATCTTTTCAGATGGTAAGATTTAATTCAAGTTAGTATAAGAGCACAAAAGCGCCCTGCAAATTTTACTTAAAACCCTATGAGCATTCCCTGAAGAATATTTCTGTGCTCAAAATTTTACTTAGACCTTATATGCGTTTCTTGGAGAAGTCTTTTGATCATCAAAGTAATTATTATGGGAGCACCAGATAATTAAAATTGAAAGGCAGCTGAAAAATTGTGGTTCCTAATTTGGCTAATACGTCTTTCCGTTGTTCCAGCTCATTTCAGAAAATCTTAGGACTGGATCTACTGTTGTCTTGGACTCAACTTTTGAGGTTACTGCGCTGGAGGTATTAATTGAACCAGTTTGGCTTTAATCAATTAGTTTTGTCGAATTTTCCATTTGTAACTCCTGGTTATAAAGTTAATTTTAAATATTATTCAACGCAAATAAAAAATGAATATTAAAAATTTTTGTAACGATTGCGACAAACAGTTCAAACGTCGATTTAAAAAATTAGCGAATAGCTCTTTTTGAGATTTCCGGACTGTTCTGGACGCATAAGTTGAACGCATAAAAGTTACTTAAAATGATACCCTTGTAACCAATTCTCGCGAATAGTGTAAGTATATTTTGCTTTGTAACGATGCAATTGGAATAGAAAATAGTAGGGACACTTTTTTATTTCTGCTTTCAAAGTAATCAGGGCTTTTGTGAAATTAATCAAAATTATTTTAGTAACAAAGGTCTGTCCATTAAATTTAGGGTCCAAATACAGGGGTGTTAATGCTGATTTGAAGAATTGCACAATTTTTTTAAAACAACTTACACCATCCACTCATTTCACTTAACCAAAAGTTGATAATTTTGTAAGGAATGTAATAATTTAAGACTTTGGCAATCAATTTTACATAAAGCTAACACAAACATCTTCTTCATGCGAACAAGTTTAAATACAACAAGGCGGCTCGGTAATGTGCGATGGCACATAAGGTTCCGACCCCGCCCATCCACAATTTTGGCATAATTGTCTACCAAATGAGGAACAGATAGAAAAACCCAAAAATTATTTTTTGCGAATCCCAAAAAAGCCCAAGTCTTTTTCAAAAAATTCTGTATGAACGATAAGATAGCCTCCAAAGCAAATAACTCAGTGGAGTAAAAATTGATGCATTAGATTGCTGTAATATGTCAATATTAAGAAAGCGAGTGAAGACGAACAGCAAAATCAAACAACAACAACAACAACAAACATTAATTACATCAAAAATTTTATGCCCCTCTTAAAAACTAAATTTAATAACAAAGTCAACATACCGTCAGATAAACCTAAAACTAAACAAAAATAACTTATAAATCACCAGAAAACATATGCGACCAGTCCATAAAAAGGTTTGGTAACAATTATACAAAAAAGAACAAAAACAGTAAAGTGAAAAATTTAACTTATTTTTTTGAAACAGTTGACTTCAAAGTAATAAATACCATTAGGAATCAATTAATATTACCACAAATTTACAATTACCACTGCATCTATAGAAGGGCATTAAGACCTGTCCTTATTCATTTTTAAAGCGGCTAAAAAGAACAACAAAGAACAAACAAAATTTCAATTGAAACTTGCCAAAAACGCTGTCAAAACCGTCAAGCCAAAGTTTGGCACTCAAAATATATTTGATTGCGCCTTCTTTAAACAGCTATATTGTTTTACGTGGCCATTCATTAGTAAGACTAGGTAACAAGTAGACAAAAAAGCGAAGTGCTAAAGTATGTAATACTTTTAATTTTTTTTCGAAACAAAATTACATTCAATGTCATGAAAGGCATTAATTACAAAAAGAGCTATTTAAATAGGGTCGTTGATTCATGAAAAGGAAGCCCTCGAGACCTGCAATTATCCAGAA
Organism: Convolutriloba macropyga; assembly: GCF_964194025.1. Classification (NCBI taxonomy): domain Eukaryota; kingdom Metazoa; phylum Xenacoelomorpha; order Acoela; family Convolutidae; genus Convolutriloba; species Convolutriloba macropyga. Next base: position 7,951 of record NW_027453184.1, on the reverse strand, counting down.
TTTTTCTTGCAAGTTTAAATACAACAAGGCGGCTCGGTAATGTGCGATGGCACATAAGGTTCCGACCCCGCCCATCCACAATTTTTGCATAATTGTCTACCAAATGAGGAACAGGTAGAAAAACCCAAAAATTATTTTTTGCGAATCCCAAAAAAGCCCAAGTCTTTTTCAAAAAATTCTGTATGAACGATAAGATAGCCTCCAAAGCAAATAACTCAGTGGAGTAAAAATTGATGCATTAGATTGCTGTAATATGTCAATATTAAGAAAGCGAGTGAAGACGAACAGCAAAATCAAACAACAACAACAACAACAACAACAAACATTAATTACATCAAAAAATTTATGTCCCTCTTAAAAACTAAATTTAATAACTAAGTCAACATATCGTCAGATAAACCTAAAACTAAACAAAAATAACTTATAAATCACCAGAAAACATATGCGACCAGTCCATAAAAAGGTTTGGTATCAATTATACAAAAAAGAACAAAAACAGTAAAGTAAAAAAATTAACTTATTCTTTTGAAACAGTTAACTTCAAAGTAATAAATACCATTAGGAATCAATTAATATTACCATAAATTTACATTTACCACTGCATCTATAGAAGGGCATTAGGACCGGTCCTTATTCATTTTTAAAGCGGCTACAAAGAACAAGAAAGAACGAACAAAATTTCAATTGAAACGTGCCAGAAAACGCTGTCAAAACCGTCAAGCCAAAGTTTGGCACTCAAAATATATTTGATTGCGCCTTCTTTAAACAGCTATATTGTTTTACGTGGCCATTCATTAGTAAGACTAGGTAACAAGTAGACAAAAAAGCGAAGTGCTAAAGTATGTAATACTTTTAATTTTTTTTTCGAAACAAAATAACATTCAATGTCATGAAAGGCATTAAATACAAAAAGAGCTATTTAAATAGGGTCGTTGATTCATGAAAAAGAAGCCCTCGAGACCTGTAATTGTCCAGAATATTTCTTGCATCTACAAAAAGAACGTCAAATATGACAAAAATCAAATTAATTTACTTTTTTTTTGTGAAAAACCGGTGTCGAAGCCAGTAAGGTCATAACAAATTCTTCTAAAAAAAGGTTTTGGGACAACAATCCCTCTTATTCCCTTGACACCCATAATGTCATTTTTGACCTGTAATTAACTAACGAGATTAGGTAACAAAAAGAAACATAAAAAGAACAAAATTGCGAAGTTAAAAAGTTTTTTTTTAATTTTGGAAAACGATTTTTTTCAAAGTCTTAAAAGCCATCAGCTATCTACTAATATAAGAATATCGGTTCTTTTATTCTTCCATGAAAAGCCAATGAAAGTTATCACTATACAGGAAATTTCATACGACCGAAACGACAAAGTAAAAATGACAGTTAGAGACAAAATTAAAAAATTCAATTGATTTCTTCAAGAAAGAGGCGTCGAGGCCGTTAAAACGATGATGTATATCTTTCAGTATTTTAATATGTTCAATTTTGCCGTATTCTGAATACTAATAAGGTCACATGAGAACTCTCAATAATGTGATAGTGTGACAAAATTAGAAAAGGTGAAAAACTGGCAAATATCAAAACAAACAAAAATCTGAAATCTTGTAGTATCAAAGCAGGAAAACAACAACTTCAGGCTTCAAACTGCAACCGAGAAAAAATGTTAAATCAGTAGAAAGAAGAAGCAGTCTTTCTTTGCTGACACTAAGCTGGAAGTTGAACAAATTAAGAAAAAAATAGAGGAAAAGTTAATTAAGCCATTATTTTTTGAAAAGTCAATTATTTTTAAGAAAAGAAACGACCATAAACTTTCAAATAAAAAACTAACTGAATTAGCTTGGAGCTGCTTAGCAAGCGAATTGGTTGGACCTATTACTCCTGAGCTTTGATTTGATATGTTCTGTTCTTTATTATTAAAAAAAAAGTCTTTTTTTTTTAAAAAAAAAAGACCGACTGATTACAGCCTGATTTTTTTTGGACTGTAACAGTCCAAGAATGGCCCAAAACTAGCCCTGCTAATACATATTGTCCGTTAGGAACAATTGATTTTTCCAATGTTGTAGATATAGATAATTTGTTAGTTGAAAACTCAAAATAAATTCTGCATTTTTGATAATCAACGAGTAAAGTTAGCAAAAAACGGCAAAGTTTTAACTACAGTGCACTCTCAGCGGACTCTGAAGTAGAAATAGCCCCCTCTGAGTCTACAAAGATTGTATGAGTGTTGTTTGGGGGTGTACTGTCGGCAAATTTAATCAAAGTGGACTAAAGTAGCTTATTTCGTGCTGTTTTTGATGAAAAAAGCTAAATTTTGAAATGTTTATCCTGATTTTTTGAACAAAAAAAAATAAATCAAAACAATCAACAAAGCTTGTTCGTCTTCAAAAATAAAATCAACGACACTATTCTTAAAAATTATAACAAATTTTAGCAAAATTGACGAAAATTTAGGCAAAAATTCCGGAAAGTGTGAATAAAAACAACGTGAATTCACTCCTCTTTTCTCAGAAGTTTAAACCTCGATAACTCCCTGTAGAAAACGAAAATGAAAAAAATCTTTTTAATTTCATATTCTACGCTGGACGAGATGTCTAATGATACCAGTCTCAACTCTCTACGATGAATATATCGAGCGGCGAAAATTCACGGAACAAAAAAAACCATTTGAATTTATAGTTCTTCCCCCCTCAAGAGGGTCGGAACAATAAAAAGCCTATCCGTCCGAAACATAAAGTCAAATAATTGAATAGCGAGAATTAGAGTGTCTACACAAGTAAGCACTACAAAAGCTAATTTTTAGCTCATAAAGATCACTATTTTTTCAAACATTAAACGTTTAATATTTTTCTTTAAAGTATGAAAGAAATCTATCCGTAACGGTGCGCAATGACATAAAAGAGCTACATAGCAAAAATCAAATATAGAAGTTATGTAGTTCTGAAAATGTAGTGAGCAATTTGAGCGTTAGAATTCACTAGTTCGTTTTTTTTTCAAGCTATTTCTTTTTTATTAAAGAAAATTAGCAAAATGTCACTATTTCATATTTTCAAAATTGAAAACATGGTCGAAATAAAAAAGTGCATGATTTTGTACTCGCCTGAAACATCTATTTGCAATGCATTCAAAATAATTTTTTTTTCACGAAACCTTCAAGTAAGCAAAAATTTTGCATAGGAAACATTTAATCTCACAAAGCCTTACTCAAAATTTTGCTTAACAAATAGACGTTCTTTAAACTTTATCTCTTTCTTTCTAGGATGTCTAATTCGAGATATTTTCCTGCTATGGGGATTTCTGCTTATGGAGATTTGTAGTTGAGGCAAAATATGCAGAACAGAAAAAATTACGAGCATATATGCCCTGCAAAATTGGCCGAGTGCCAGATTATTGTATACAAGCTCTTCAGGAGTTTATGCTGGAAAACTTTCCAAAAAAATTCTAATAATCGCTCTGATACTTGCCTCAGTACCCAATAATTATCAATTAAACTGAAAGGTACGGAACGGATCAGCGCCAAAACCCACAAGGAGATCAATGTAAAGGCAAATCCATTCTCTTGTTTTTCAAAAACTTGCCCAAAATCCTCAAATAAGAAGAAACGTCCAAATATTGTATGACAGGCACGGCCATATACATCGGTCCCCAATGGCCCGCATTCCTTATATGTGGGTGGCAAAAAATTTCCGTTATTTTTTCTTTTTTGCGCTGGGATACTTTTTAAATCACAAATATTCTACACTGTCTTGATTGCAACGGTTAACAACGTACTGTTTCCGAAAAATTACTTAACTAATATGTTACATTTTGCTTCATCGGCTAAGTTTGCATTCACCACCTTTGCTCTGTTTAATTATGATTGTGATCTCAATTCAGGTAGTAAAATCTAGATTCATATTTTGAAATATGATGATTTACAATATCTCCTTGTTTTTTTCCTGGTTTTTCTTTTTAAACGAAAAGTAAAATGGATTAACAAGATAGTAAAGCTAACAATTGGACAATATTTCAATTTTACCGCCACATTTGATAACCGTTTGCTCTTGAACATTTTTGTCCCGATGATGATAATTATATGCGTCAATTTTTCCGATTTTGATTAATTTTGATAATTTTGAAGTTTTGATACATTTGGATATGGTAAGTAAGAAAGTTTATGAAAAGTAAAGATACTATGCTTGAACTAAAACTCTTTCAAAAGAAGCAATCTGAAATTCAAAATTGACAAAGGGATGACATATCAGACATTTTGAACAATTTTTCCCACTAAAGTAATTAGTTTCTCACTTAAAATACCGTTTTATATTGAAAATAATTTTCTTTGTATTATCAGTCAGATTTGGAAACAGCAATTGACATCGCTTTCCACTACACACACGAAAAACAAGAATAAGCTACTAAACAAATCGGAATCAAAAACCTAAACGAATGGTGCGACAAATGGAAAATAATACCCAACGCGGGAAAAACCATATACACTATCTTCACTAAACATATTTTAAACACAAATCTGAGACCAAGACTAGGGTCGGAAACCATTAAGGTCATCAAAGAGACAAAATTTCTCGGACTTGTTCCCAATCATTAATTGACCCGGAAAAATGTCATCAAAAAAGTTACAAAAATGCAACAAAGGATCACATTCTAAGACATCTAAAATCAAAAAATATGAAATATAATTTTATTATGTATTTATATAAAACAATGGTAAAATCACTCCACAAGTATGCAAAAGCTTCTTTGGCAAAAGTAACAAAAAGTGATCTCAACAATATATAAAAAGAACAACACAACACTATGAGAATTGCATATAACCTACCAATGTGTGCGAGCGTAGACGAACTACAACAAACACGAGATTTAGAAACATTAGGCAGAACAATCCAAAAATTGTGCTCGGAATACCTTGCACAGTCTAAAAAACGAAATAAAAAAAAAACACAGTCGGAAAACGTTTGTTGACTTGGAGCTACATCACACATCAAGATGTATCAAACTCCTGTGCAAATTATCTTATAAAAATCAAAGGACGTTGTTTGCGGATATCATGGGGTACAACTCAAGATGTTAGCTGAAGTCAATCAAAAAGAAAAAGAATAAAAAGAGAAGAGAAGACGAGACAGAGAAAAAACAAAAACTAAGTCAAAAATCTAAAACAAAGGTGGATGTGGAAGTCTTGTGGTATGACTCGAGACGATAACTGAAGCCATCCAATAATACACTGCCCGGGATAAACATTTTTCAATTTTGTTTCAGGCATGTATACTTGAATGTATATTTGTTTGCATTTGTGCATGTATGCCAGGCTGCCTGATGTATGTAGTATGTGTTTACATGTGTATATGTAAATGCCTTTTCAGAACCCGATAAAACGAAGAAGCGATGGATACTAAATCAGAATGATCAATTTGGGAGACTAGACTGATCAAGGGAATCAGTCTAGGTCTTGGAATTGATATGACTCAAGGGTACCAGTAAGGGAGGGCAGCATGATCTTGGGAATCATGATAAGGCCTTGATACCGGCCCCTCACTCTGTTCCCGCTTGGTAACAACCAGTCAACGCCACAAGGTCAAAAATCCTTGCCTCAATAAGAGCCACAAACTACAAGTCTTTACGCTTTCAATGCACAAGCCGACTGCTAGTCCTCTGAAACGGGCGACTGGCTGCCGGTGGTGCACTGAGGATGCCTCTCTTCCTCTAAAGAATTATTTCTATCTTTTGCTTGCTATAGGCATTAAAACCAAAGACAAATCACTGTACTCTCAGTATACAAGCCGGTATTTGTCCCCTGAAAGGGGGCCTGGCTGTCAGAGGTGAGGAGCTGATAGGGAGTTCCTTTTTCTTTCTTTCTTTCTTTCTTTCTTTCTTTCTTTCTTTCTTTCTTTCTTTCTTTCTTTCTTTCTTTCTTTCTTTCTTTCTTTCTTTCTTTCTTTCTTTCTTTCTTTCTTTCTTTCTTTCTTTCTTTCTTTCTTTCTTTCTTTCTGTCGTTCTTTCTTTCTATCTTTCTTTCTTTCTTTCTTTCTTTCTTTCTGTCTTTCTTTCTTTCTTTCTCACTTTCTTTCTTTCTTTCTTTCTTTCTTTCTTCTTTCTTTTTTCTTTCTCTCTTCTTCTTCTCCCCTTTTCTCTCTCTCTCTCTTTCTCTTTTTGGCTGTCTCTCTCATTTGCCGAATACACAACGAAAACCCCTGAAATTTAAAATCCACCACCAAAAATCTCAACCAAACCAATCTCACTGCCTCCACCATCCAGACAAGAGTTCAACATAAACCACAGGCAGCCAACAAAATTACCCAAACCAAATGCAACCGAAAATTAAAGAGTGGTTTAAACGGTGGCTTAAACTACCACCTGAGAAATCGAAATAAGCAGTTCACTGCTAATTGAACACATTAAACAACAAACAACAACGTCCGATTTGGAGACAGCATTCGAAAAATTGAGAAAATAATGATCTGACAAAGTGAAATAATTAACTATTAAATGTATTAGGGGCCAATGAAAATTTTTTTAATACTTGACCCAAATAATTTTTATCCTAATACAATATTTTAATGCTGTTTTTCAATTATTATTGCCTTGAGTTGTTTTGATCAGTTTTCAGACATCAGTCTTATATGAAAATTTTATTTAACTTCCTAAGCTGGCGTGGATTTGCAACAGCATGCCAGGCTGAAACGTTTTTCTTTGCTGGCTCTGAGCGATATCTGACAGAAAGAAAATCTATAACCTTGAAGTAAATTTAGAACACAAAATGATGGAGAAACAATTTATTTCATCCGACTTAATTTGTAAAAAGTACTTAAATTGTAAAAAGTAAACTGAGCTACAAGAAAAAAAAACATGATTTTTGATTTTTTATATCTCATTGATTGAGGTGGAATCAAGTATTTGGCAAAAAGTAGTTTTCGCAATGTTCTTTTCTTTCTCATTACTTGCAAAAAAGCTCAGAGAAAAAAATTCAAATTATTAAATCAGAATATTGTTCACTGATAAAAAAAACTGTAAGTAGGCATTAATTAAGGAAAAGTTTTAAACTGTTAAAGTGCGACTGCTTCGTGTTCTGTTTTTAAAGCATCAACGTTTTGATGCTTACTAAAAAAAATTGTTCAATTATCAAGATCAATTTGTTATGAAAGCCAGTTGATGTGTTTAAACAGATGAGCTAAAACTTTGAATTCAGACGTCTAACAATACATAATGCGTTATTGTAAATGTCCTGAAATCCTTGAAGTCAGGTTGTCACAAAATCAACTGTAAGAGTTGATACCAAAAATAAAAGTTGATCGGTGGTTTGAAAAGAAACAGTTAAAAAAAGGTTTATGTGATTTGTTATGGGAAAATTAGCTTTTAATGATTTCTGGAGAAATGATTGGATAGTTAGCGCGCATGACTATTTTTTTTAAATAATGTAACTTTAAAAAAATATACTAGGGGTATAGTTATAAGTTTAATTTTGTTTAGCTTTCATTGTCAATTGGAAACATGATCTTTTCAATCGTTGACATGGATTTTTCTATTTTTGCTATTTTCGGATGTATCATTTATATGTATTTTCATATATGTATTTTCTATTTCGGATTTCATCATTTGATATTTATTATTAGAATTGAGTAATGATCATTACCCAGGTCGGGATATCAGCGCCGTTTCAGCCCATCTTTTGTATAAAATGCGCTGAAATGGGCGGGCAATTTAAAATTGCACAGAAACTTCGAAAAATCAGCGCACCTTAAGTGCATTTCTTATATCATTTCTGTGCTTTTTGAGCACATTCTCCTCACAACTTTTAGAACCTTTTTCAGCGCACTTCCTACAAGAAAAACAGCTTTATAAGATCAGATGATCCATCCAACCAAACAAACAGTAGAGCAGGATTCAAGTCAGAGATTCAAGTCAATGAAAATTCAGAGGTATTGAGCTTATTTCTTACACGGGTTCAGCGCATTTCAA
>NW_027453183.1:12500-30864 GCF_964194025.1 Convolutriloba macropyga | reverse complement strand
TTACCAGCGGTCATGAGCCATCAAGGTAGTTCTTTGGTGCATCAAGTAGAGAGGTGCCATCAAACAACACTTCCCTAATAATGCTACACACATAGAATTTGCTACAGTGCAGCTTTTTACTTTGCAAAATTTGCGCACAAATTTTGCATAGAATAAATGTTTTATCAAGATTTTTAGATCCCCTCCCTTGAGAGAACGTTACTCCTTTAAGTGAACACCCCGCGGCGTCCTGTTGTTATTGCTTATAACCATTTCGCAAGCCGGAGGCATAATGCACTACGCAAGCCGCTACTTTGGCACAGAGGCACCTAGTTTTACACCCGGGACTTCAGGTGGCCCAGTTTTACACCCAGTACAGCGGTGCCAGTTGGTAACCCGGTGGATCCTCGGAGACCAGACATGATCATAGATCAAACCCGATGTATGCTACTCCTGAACGTATAGTATCTCCACTGTGCAATGAAATTATCGTTCGTTTCGGGCCTTCCTATACGTTCAGCAGACAATCGCTAGGAATTCACCTCGTGACCCGTGGTGACCACACTGGATTTCAAGTTTATTGATTTGGACAGACCTGTCATTTATTTTGCTTTTCAGCTTCAGTTCTGCTCGATCTAGCTTGCCTAAGGCTTGATCTCGCTTTGCTCACCCCTGTAGGAGCCTCTACTAGTACCACTCGGAGTAATGGGGAATCCACCAGACCTAATCGATGAATGCCATCAAACAACAAACATCATACCCGGCTTCATCAGGCATATTTTATTACTTCCGAGAGGTACTTTAGTATCAGATCTTTCTCCATGCCTCTTATGAGGACCCGTCAGACCTTTCGGTTTATCGTTTAGCTTCAGTCCTGCTCGATCTAGCTTTCCCAAGGCTCGATCTAGCTCTATTCGCCCCACTAGAGGGCTCTCTAAGACCCCTCGGTCTTAGTGTTAGCTCCGGTACTGCTCGGTCGTGCTTGCTGAAGGCCCGACCCAGCTTTAGTTAGATTCTCGTACTTTCTCTTGGCCTCTCTAGGAGGACCAGACAGACCTCTCGGTCTATCGTTTAGCTTCAGTCCTGCTCGATCTAGCTTGCCCAAGGCTTGATCAAGCTCTATTCGCCCCGCTAGAGGGCTCTCTAAGACCCCTCGGTCTTAGTGTTATCTTCTGTAATGCCTAACCAAGCTTACTACAGGCCTTGGTCAGGTCTTTATCGGTCACCGATTAGTAACAGACCAATCATAGGGCCTTCCACCCTATCCGGGTTGAGGTCTTTAGTCCAGCCATATTTTGACAAGACACCTCTCCCTAATAATGCCCCACACATAGAATTACTGTCCATGCAGTATTTAACTTGTGTTTTTTTCTAAAATTTGATTTTCACTTTTTGGAGGTTCATTTGCTCCTCTGACACTCTTTCAGCTTCAATCTTACTCGATCTAGCTTTCCCAAGGCTCGATCTAGCTCTATTCGCCCCACTAGAGGGCTCTCTAAGACACTTCGGTCTTAGTGTTAGCTCCGGTCTTGCTCAATCGTGCTTGCTGAAGGCGCGATCAAGCTTTAGTTAGCTTCTCGTACTTCCTCTTGGCCTCTCTAGGAGGACCAGACAGACCTCTCGGTCTATCGTTTAGCTTCAGTCCTGCTCGATCTAGCTTTCCCAAGGCTCGATCTAGCTCTATTCGCCCTGCTAGAGGGCTCTCTAAGACCCCTCGGTCTTAGTGTTAGCTCCGGTACAGCTCGGTCGTGCTTGCTGAAGGCCCGATCAAGCTTTAGTTAGATTCTCGTACTTTCTCTTGGCCTCTATAGGAGGACCAGACAGACCTCTCGGTCTATCGTTTAGCTTCAGTCCTGCTTGATCTAGCTTTCCCAAGGCTCGATCTAGCTCTATTCGCCCTGCTAGAGGGCTCTCTAAGACCCCTCGGTCTTAGTGTTAGCTCCGGTACAGCTCGGTCGTGCTTGCTGAAGGCCCGATCAAGCTTTAGTTAGCTTCTCGTACTTTCTCTTGGCCTCTCTAGGAGGACCAGACAGACCTCTCGGTCTATCGTTTAGCTTCAGTCCTGCTCGATCTAGCTTTCCCAAGGCTCGATCTAGATCTATTCGCCCTGCTAGAGGGCTCTCTAAGACCCCTCGGTCTTAGTGTTAGCTCCGGTACAGCTCGGTCGTGCTTGCTGAAGGCCTGATCAAGCTTTAGTTAGCTTCTCGTACTTTCTCTTGGCCTCTCTAGGAGGACCAGACAGACCTTTCGGTCTCTTGCTTAGCTTCAGTCCTGCTCGATCTAGCTTTCCCAAGGCTCGATCTAGCTCTATTCGCCCCGCTAGAGGGCTCTCTAAGACCCCTCGGTCTTAGTGTTAACTCCTGTAATGCCTAACCAAGCTTACTACAGGCCTTGGTCAGGTCTTTATCGGTCACCGATTAGTAACAGACCGATCATGGGGCCTTCCACCCTATCCGGGTTGAGGTCTTTAGTCCAGCCATATTTTGACAAGACACCTCCCCCTAATAATGCCCCACACATAGAAATACTGTCCATGCAGTATTTAACTTGTGTTTTTTCTAAAATTTGATTTTCACTTTTTGGAGGTTCATTTGCTCCTCTGACACTCTTTCAGCTTCAATCTTACTCGATCTAGCTTTCCCAAGGCTCGATCTAGCTCTATTCGCCCCACCAGAGGGCTCTCTAAGACACTTCGGTCTTAGTGTTAGCTCCGGTCTTGCTCAATCGTGCTTGCTGAAGGCGCGATCAAGCTTTAGTTAGCTTCTCGTACTTTCTCTTGGCCTCTCTAGGAGGACCAGACAGACCTCTCGGTCTATCGTTTAGCTTCAGTCCTGCTCGATCTAGCTTTCCCAAGGCTCGATCTAGCTCTATTCGCCCCGCTAGAGGGCTCTCTAAGACCCCTCGGTCTTAGTGTTAGCTCCGGTACAGCTCGGTCGTGCTTGCTGAAGGCCCGATCAAGCTTTAGTTGGCTTCTCGTACTTTCTCTTGGCCTCTCTAGGAGGACCAGACAGACCTCTCGGTCTCTTGCTTAGCTTCAGTCCTGCTCGATCTAGCTTGCCCAAGGCTTGATCAAGCTCTATTCGCCCCGCTAGAGGGCTCTCTAAGACCCCTCGGTCTTAGTGTTAGCTCCGGTACAGCTCGGTCGTGCTTGCTGAAGGCCCGATCAAGCTTTAGTTAGCTTCTCGTTTTTTCTCTTGGCCTCTCTAGGAGGACCAGACAGACCTCTCGGTCTATCGTTTAGCTTCAGTCCTGCTCGATCTAGCTTTCCCAAGGCTCGATCTAGCTCTATTCGCCCCGCTAGAGGGCTCTCTAAGACCCCTCGGTCTTAGTGTTAGCTCCGGTACAGCTCGGTTGTGCTTGCTGAAGGCCCGATCAAGCTTTAGTTGGCTTCTCGTACTTTCTCTTGGCCTCTCTAGGAGGACCAGACAGACCTCTCGGTCTATCCTTTAGCTTCAGTCCTGCTCGATCTAGCTTTCCCAAGGCTCGATCTAGCTCTATTCGCCCCGCTAGAGGGCTCTCTAAGACCCCTCGGTCTTAGTGTTATCTCCTGTAATGCCTAACCAAGCTTACTACAGGCCTTGGTCAGGTCTTTATCGGTCACCGATTAGTAACAGACCGATCATAGGGCCTTCCACCCTATCTGGGTTGAGGTCTTTAGTCCAGCCATATTTTGACAAGACACCTCCCCCTAATAATGCCCCACACATAGAATTACTGTTTATGCAGCTTTTCACTTGTGAAATTTTTAATTTTCGCAATTATTATAGAATAAGTGTTTGCGCAGCTTTTCATAGGTCGAGCTCTAGCTAGCTAGCTCAAGCTAGCTAGCTAGCTCAAGCTCAAGCTATCTAGCTCAAGCTCAAGCCAGCTAGCTCAAGCTCAAGCTAGCTAGCTAGCTCAAGCTCAAGCTAGCTAGCTAGCTCAAGCTCAAGCTAGCTAGCTCAAGCTCAAGCTAGCTAGCTCAAGCTCAAGCTAGCTAGCTAGCTCAAGCTCAAGCTCAAGCTAGCTAGCTCAAGCTCAAGCTCAAGCTAGCTAGCTAGCTCAAGCTCAAGCTAGCTAGCTAGCTCAAGCTCAAGCTAGCTAGCTAGCTCAAGCTCAAGCTAGCTAGCTCAAGCTCAAGCTCAAGCTCAAGCTAGCTAGCTAGCTCAAGCTAGCTAGCTAGCTCAAGCTCAAGCTAGCTAGCTAGCTCAAGTTCAAGCTAGCTAGCTAGCTCAAGCTCAAGCTAGCTAGCTAGCTCAAGCTCAAGCTAGCTAGCTCAAGCTCAAGCTAGCTAGCTCAAGCTCAAGCTAGCTAGCTAGCTCAAGCTCAAGCTCAAGCTAGCTAGCTCAAGCTCAAGCTCAAGCTAGCTAGCTAGCTCAAGCTCAAGCTAGCTAGCTAGCTCAAGCTCAAGCTCAAGCTAGCTAGCTAGCTCAAGTTCAAGCTAGCTAGCTAGCTCAAGCTCAAGCTAGCTAGCTCAAGCTCAAGCTAGCTAGCTCAAGCTCAAGCCAGCTAGCTCAAGCTCAAGCTCAAGCTAGCTAGCTAGCTCAAGCACAAGCTAGCTAGCTAGCTCAATCTCAAGCTAGCTAGCTCAAGCTCAAGCTAGCTAGCTCAAGCTCAAGCTAGCTAGCTAGCTCAAGCTCAAGCTCAAGCTAGCTAGCTCAAGCTCAAGCTCAAGCTAGCTAGCTAGCTCAAGCTCAAGCTAGCTAGCTAGCTCAAGCTCAAGCTCAAGCTAGCTAGCTCAAGCTCAAGCTCAAGCTAGCTAGCTAGCTCAAGCTCAAGCTGGCTAGCTAGCTCAAGCTCAAGCTAGCTAGCTAGCTCAAGCTCAAGCTAGCTAGCTCAAGCTCAAGCTCAAGCTCAAGCTAGCTAGCTAGCTCAAGCTAGCTAGCTAGCTCAAGCTCAAGCTAGCTAGCTAGCTCAAGTTCAAGCTAGCTAGCTAGCTCAAGCTCAAGCTAGCTAGCTAGCTCAAGCTCAAGCTAGCTAGCTCAAGCTCAAGCTAGCTAGCTCAAGCTCAAGCTAGCTAGCTAGCTCAAGCTCAAGCTCAAGCTAGCTAGCTCAAGCTCAAGCTCAAGCTAGCTAGCTAGCTCAAGCTCAAGCTAGCTAGCTAGCTCAAGCTCAAGCTAGCTAGCTAGCTCAAGTTCAAGCTAGCTAGCTAGCTCAAGCTCAAGCTAGCTAGCTCAAGCTCAAGCTAGCTAGCTCAAACTCAAGCTAGCTAGCTAGCTCAAGTTCAAGCTAGCTAGCTAGCTCAAGCTCAAGCTAGCTAGCTAGCTCAAGCTCAAGCTAGCTAGCTCAAGCTCAAGCTAGCTAGCTCAAGCTCCAGCTAGCTAGCTAGCTCAAGCTCAAGCTCAAGCTAGCTAGCTCAAGCTCAAGCTCAAGCTAGCTAGCTAGCTCAAGCTCAAGCTAGCTAGCTAGCTCAAGCTCAAGCTAGCTAGCTAGCTCAAGTTCAAGCTAGCTAGCTAGCTCAAGCTCAAGCTAGCTAGCTCAAGCTCAAGCTAGCTAGCTCAAGCTCAAGCCAGCTAGCTCAAGCTCAAGCTCAAGCTAGCTAGCTAGCTCAAGCACAAGCTTTGCTAGCTAGCTCAAGCTCAAGCTAGGCTAGCTCAAGCTCAAGGCTAGCTAGCTCAAGCTCAAGCTAGCTAGCTCAAGCTCAAGCTCAAGCTAGCTAGCTAGCTCAAGCACAAGCTTGCTAGCTAGCTCAAGCTCAAGCTAGCTAGCTCAAGCTCAAGCTAGCTAGCTCAAGCTCAAGCTAGCTAGCTAGCTCAAGCTCAAGCTCAAGCTAGCTAGCTCAAGCTCAAGCTCAAGCTAGCTAGCTGGCTCAAGCTCAAGCTAGCTAGCTAGCTCAAGCTCAAGCTAGCTAGCTAGCTCAAGCTCAAGCTAGCTAGCTCAAGCTCAAGCTCAAGCTAGCTAGCTAGCTCAAGCTAGCTAGCTAGCTCAAGCTCAAGCTAGCTAGCTAGCTCAAGTTCAAGCTAGCTAGCTAGCTCAAGCTCAAGCTAGCTAGCTAGCTCAAGCTCAAGCTAGCTAGCTCAAGCTCAAGCTAGCTAGCTCAAGCTCAAGCTAGCTAGCTAGCTCAAGCTCAAGCTCAAGCTAGCTAGCTCAAGCTCAAGCTCAAGCTAGCTAGCTAGCTCAAGCTCAAGCTAGCTAGCTAGCTCAAGCTCAAGCTAGCTAGCTAGCTCAAGTTCAAGCTAGCTAGCTAGCTCAAGCTCAAGCTAGCTAGCTCAAGCTCAAGCTAGCTAGCTCAAGCTCAAGCCAGCTAGCTCAAGCTCAAGCTCAAGCTAGCTAGCTAGCTCAAGCACAAGCTAGCTAGCTAGCTCAAGCTCAAGCTAGCTAGCTCAAGCTCAAGCTAGCTAGCTCAAGCTCAAGCTAGCTAGCTAGCTCAAGCTCAAGCTCAAGCTAGCTAGCTCAAGCTCAAGCTCAAGCTAGCTAGCTAGCTCAAGCTCAAGCTAGCTAGCTAGCTCAAGCTCAAGCTAGCTAGCTCAAGCTCAAGCTCAAGCTAGCTAGCTAGCTCAAGCTCAAGCTAGCTAGCTAGCTCAAGCTCAAGCTAGCTAGCTAGCTCAAGCTCAAGCTAGCTAGCTCAAGCTCAAGCTCAAGCTCAAGCTAGCTAGCTAGCTCAAGCTAGCTAGCTAGCTCAAGCTCAAGCTAGCTAGCTAGCTCAAGTTCAAGCTAGCTAGCTAGCTCAAGCTCAAGCTAGCTAGCTAGCTCAAGCTCAAGCTAGCTAGCTCAAGCTCAAGCTAGCTAGCTCAAGCTCAAGCTAGCTAGCTAGCTCAAGCTCAAGCTCAAGCTAGCTAGCTCAAGCTCAAGCTCAAGCTAGCTAGCTAGCTCAAGCTCAAGCTAGCTAGCTAGCTCAAGCTCAAGCTAGCTAGCTAGCTCAAGTTCAAGCTAGCTAGCTAGCTCAAGCTCAAGCTAGCTAGCTCAAGCTCAAGCTAGCTAGCTCAAACTCAAGCTAGCTAGCTAGCTCAAGTTCAAGCTAGCTAGCTAGCTCAAGCTCAAGCTAGCTAGCTAGCTCAAGCTCAAGCTAGCTAGCTCAAGCTCAAGCTAGCTAGCTCAAGCTCAAGCTAGCTAGCTAGCTCAAGCTCAAGCTCAAGCTAGCTAGCTCAAGCTCAAGCTCAAGCTAGCTAGCTAGCTCAAGCTCAAGCTAGCTAGCTAGCTCAAGCTCAAGCTAGCTAGCTAGCTCAAGTTCAAGCTAGCTAGCTAGCTCAAGCTCAAGCTAGCTAGCTCAAGCTCAAGCTAGCTAGCTCAAGCTCAAGCCAGCTAGCTCAAGCTCAAGCTCAAGCTAGCTAGCTAGCTCAAGCACAAGCTTGCTAGCTAGCTCAAGCTCAAGCTAGCTAGCTCAAGCTCAAGCTAGCTAGCTCAAGCTCAAGCTAGCTAGCTCAAGCTCAAGCTCAAGCTAGCTAGCTAGCTCAAGCACAAGCTTGCTAGCTAGCTCAAGCTCAAGCTAGCTAGCTCAAGCTCAAGCTAGCTAGCTCAAGCTCAAGCTAGCTAGCTAGCTCAAGCTCAAGCTCAAGCTAGCTAGCTCAAGCTCAAGCTCAAGCTAGCTAGCTAGCTCAAGCTCAAGCTAGCTAGCTAGCTCAAGCTCAAGCTAGCTAGCTAGCTCAAGCTCAAGCTAGCTAGCTCAAGCTCAAGCTCAAGCTAGCTAGCTAGCTCAAGCTAGCTAGCTAGCTCAAGCTCAAGCTAGCTAGCTAGCTCAAGTTCAAGCTAGCTAGCTAGCTCAAGCTCAAGCTAGCTAGCTAGCTCAAGCTCAAGCTATCTAGCTCAAGCTCAAGCTAGCTAGCTCAAGCTCAAGCTAGCTAGCTAGCTCAAGCTCAAGCTCAAGCTAGCTAGCTCAAGCTCAAGCTCAAGCTAGCTAGCTAGCTCAAGCTCAAGCTAGCTAGCTAGCTCAAGCTCAAGCTAGCTAGCTAGCTCAAGTTCAAGCTAGCTAGCTAGCTCAAGCTCAAGCTAGCTAGCTCAAGCTCAAGCTAGCTAGCTCAAGCTCAAGCCAGCTAGCTCAAGCTCAAGCTCAAGCTAGCTAGCTAGCTCAAGCTCAAGCTCAAGCTCAAGCTAGCTAGCTAGCTCAAGTTCAAGCTAGCTAGCTAGCTCAAGCTCAAGCTAGCTAGCTCAAGCTCAAGCTAGCTAGCTCAAGCTCAAGCCAGCTAGCTCAAGCTCAAGCTCAAGCTAGCTAGCTAGCTCAAGCTCAAGCTAGCTAGCTCAAGCTCAAGCTAGCTAGCTAGCTAGCTCAAGCTCAAGCTCAAGCTAGCTAGCTCAAGCTCAAGCTCAAGCTAGCTAGCTCAAGCTCAAGCTCAAGCTAGCTAGCTCAAGCTCAAGCTCAAGCTAGCTAGCTCAAGCCCAAGCTCAAGCTAGCTAGCTAGCTCAAGCTCAAGCTAGCTAGCTCAAGCTCAAGCTCAAGCTCAAGCTAGCTAGCTAGCTAGCTCAAGCTCAAGCTCAAGCTAGCTAGCTAGCTCAAGCTCAAGCTAGCTAGCTCAAGCTCAAGCTAGCTAGCTAGCTCAAGTTCAAGCTAGCTAGCTAGCTCAAGCTCAAGCTAGCTAGCTAGCTCAAGCTCAAGCTAGCTAGCTCAAGCTCAAGCTAGCTAGCTCAAGCTCAAGCTAGCTAGCTAGCTCAAGCTCAAGCTCAAGCTAGCTAGCTCAAGCTCAAGCTCAAGCTAGCTAGCTAGCTCAAGCTCAAGCTAGCTAGCTAGCTCAAGCTCAAGCTAGCTAGCTAGCTCAAGTTCAAGCTAGCTAGCTAGCTCAAGCTCAAGCTAGCTAGCTCAAGCTCAAGCTAGCTAGCTCAAACTCAAGCTAGCTAGCTAGCTCAAGTTCAAGCTAGCTAGCTAGCTCAAGCTCAAGCTAGCTAGCTAGCTCAAGCTCAAGCTAGCTAGCTCAAGCTCAAGCTAGCTAGCTCAAGCTCAAGCTAGCTAGCTAGCTCAAGCTCAAGCTCAAGCTAGCTAGCTCAAGCTCAAGCTCAAGCTAGCTAGCTAGCTCAAGCTCAAGCTAGCTAGCTAGCTCAAGCTCAAGCTAGCTAGCTAGCTCAAGTTCAAGCTAGCTAGCTAGGTCAAGCTCAAGCTAGCTAGCTCAAGCTCAAGCTAGCTAGCTCAAGCTCAAGCCAGCTAGCTCAAGCTCAAGCTCAAGCTAGCTAGCTAGCTCAAGCACAAGCTTGCTAGCTAGCTCAAGCTCAAGCTAGCTAGCTCAAGCTCAAGCTAGCTAGCTCAAGCTCAAGCTAGCTAGCTCAAGCTCAAGCTCAAGCTAGCTAGCTAGCTCAAGCACAAGCTTGCTAGCTAGCTCAAGCTCAAGCTAGCTAGCTCAAGCTCAAGCTAGCTAGCTCAAGCTCAAGCTAGCTAGCTAGCTCAAGCTCAAGCTCAAGCTAGCTAGCTCAAGCTCAAGCTCAAGCTAGCTAGCTAGCTCAAGCTCAAGCTAGCTAGCTAGCTCAAGCTCAAGCTAGCTAGCTAGCTCAAGCTCAAGCTAGCTAGCTCAAGCTCAAGCTCAAGCTAGCTAGCTAGCTCAAGCTAGCTAGCTAGCTCAAGCTCAAGCTAGCTAGCTAGCTCAAGTTCAAGCTAGCTAGCTAGCTCAAGCTCAAGCTAGCTAGCTAGCTCAAGCTCAAGCTAGCTAGCTCAAGCTCAAGCTAGCTAGCTCAAGCTCAAGCTAGCTAGCTAGCTCAAGCTCAAGCTCAAGCTAGCTAGCTCAAGCTCAAGCTCAAGCTAGCTAGCTAGCTCAAGCTCAAGCTAGCTAGCTAGCTCAAGCTCAAGCTAGCTAGCTAGCTCAAGTTCAAGCTAGCTAGCTAGCTCAAGCTCAAGCTAGCTAGCTCAAGCTCAAGCTAGCTAGCTCAAGCTCAAGCCAGCTAGCTCAAGCTCAAGCTCAAGCTAGCTAGCTAGCTCAAGCTCAAGCTCAAGCTAGCTAGCTAGCTCAAGTTCAAGCTAGCTAGCTAGCTCAAGCTCAAGCTAGCTAGCTCAAGCTCAAGCTAGCTAGCTCAAGCTCAAGCCAGCTAGCTCAAGCTCAATCTCAAGCTAGCTAGCTAGCTCAAGCTCAAGCTAGCTAGCTCAAGCTCAAGCTAGCTAGCAGCTAGCTCAAGCTCAAGCTCAAGCTAGCTAGCTCAAGCTCAAGCTCAAGCTAGCTAGCTCAAGCTCAAGCTCAAGCTAGCTAGCTCAAGCTCAAGCTCAAGCTAGCTAGCTCAAGCTCAAGCTCAAGCTAGCTAGCTAGCTCAAGCTCAAGCTAGCTAGCTCAAGCTCAAGCTCAAGCTCAAGCTAGCTAGCTAGCTAGCTCAAGCTCAAGCTCAAGCTAGCTAGCTAGCTCAAGCTCAAGCTAGCTAGCTCAAGCTCAAGCCAGCTAGCTCAAGCTCAAGCTCAAGCTAGCTAGCTAGCTCAAGCTCAAGCTAGCTAGCTCAAGCTCAAGCCAGCTAGCTCAAGCTCAAGCTCAAGCTCAAGCTAGCTAGCTAGCTCAAGCTCAAGCTAGATAGCTAGCTCAAGCTAGCTAGCTAGCTCAAGCTCAAGCTCAAGCTAGCTAGCTAGCTAGCTCAAGCTCAAGCTAGCTAGCTCAAGCTCAAGCCAGCTAGCTCAAGCTCAAGCTCAAGCTAGCTAGCTAGCTCAAGCTCAAGCTAGCTAGCTCAAGCTCAAGCTCAAGCGAGCTAGCTAGCTCAAGCTCAAGCTAGCTAGCTAGCTCAAGCTCAAGCTAGCTAACTCAAGCTAACTCAGCTAGCTCAAGCTAACTCAAGCTAGCTAAAGCTAACTCAAGCTAACTCAAGCTAACTCAAGCTAACTCAAGCTAGCTAAAGCTAACTCAAGCTAACTCAAGCTAACCCGAGCTAACTCAAGCTAGCTCAAGCTAACCCAAGCTAGCTAAAGCTAACTCAAGCTAACTCAAGCTAATTCAAGCTAACTCAAGCTAACTCAAGCTAACTCAAGCTAACTCAAGCTAGCTAAAGCTAACTCAAGCTAACTCAAGCTAACTCAAGCTAACCCGAGCTAACTCAAGCTAACTGAAGGTAGCTAAAGCTAGTTCAAGCTAACTCAAGCTAGCTAAAGCTAAGACAAGCTAACTCAAGCTAACTCAAGCTAACTCAAGCTAACTCAAGCTAACTCAAGCTAGTTCAAGCTAACTCAAGCTAACTCAAGCTAACTCAAGCTAGCTAAAGCTAACTCAAGCTAACTCAAGCTAACTCAAGCTAACCCGAGCTAACTCAAGCTAACTCAAGGTAGCTAAAGCTAGTTCAAGCTAACTCAAGCTAGCTAAAGCTAAGACAAGCTAACTCAAGCTAACTCAAGCTAACTCAAGCTAACTCAAGCTAACTCAAGCTAGTTCAAGCTAACTCAAGCTAGCTAAAGCTAACTCAAGCTAACTCAAGCTAACTCAAGCTAGCTCAAGCTAACTCAAGCTAGTTCAAGCTAACTCAAGCTAGCTAAAGCTAACTCAAGCTAACTCAAGCTAACTCAAGCTAACTCAAGCTAGCTAAAGCTAACTCAAGCTAACTCAAGCTAACCCGAGCTAACTCAAGCTAGCTCAAGCTAACCCAAGCTAGCTAAAGCTAACTCAAGCTAACTCAAGCTAATTCAAGCTAACTCAAGCTAACTCAAGCTAACTCAAGCTAACTCAAGCTAGCTAAAGCTAACTCAAGCTAACTCAAGCTAACTCAAGCTAACCCGAGCTAACTCAAGCTAACTCAAGGTAGCTAAAGCTAGTTCAAGCTAACTCAAGCTAGCTAAAGCTAAGACAAGCTAACTCAAGCTAACTCAAGCTAACTCAAGCTAACTCAAGCTAACTCAAGCTAACTCAAGCTAGCTAAAGCTAACTCAAGCTAACTCAAGCTAACTCAAGCTAACCCGAGCTAACTCAAGCTAACTCAAGGTAGCTAAAGCTAGTTCAAGCTAACTCAAGCTAGCTAAAGCTAAGACAAGCTAACTCAAGCTAACTCAAGCTAACTCAAGCTAACTCAAGCTAACTAAAGCTAGTTCAAGCTAACTCAAGCTAGCTAAAGCTAACTCAAGCTAACTCAAGCTAACTCAAGCTAGCTCAAGCTAACTCAAGCTAGTTCAAGCTAACTCAAGCTAGCTAAAGCTAACTCAAGCTAACTCAAGCTAACTCAAGCTAACTCAAGCTAGCTAAAGCTAACTCAAGCTAACTCAAGCTAACCCGAGCTAACTCAAGCTAGCTCAAGCTAACCCAAGCTAGCTAAAGCTAACTCAAGCTAACTCAAGCTAATTCAAGCTAACTCAAGCTAACTCAAGCTAACTCAAGCTAACTCAAGCTAGCTAAAGCTAACTCAAGCTAACTCAAGCTAACTCAAGCTAACCCGAGCTAACTCAAGCTAACTCAAGGTAGCTAAAGCTAGTTCAAGCTAACTCAAGCTAGCTAAAGCTAAGACAAGCTAACTCAAGCTAACTCAAGCTAACTCAAGCTAACTCAAGCTAACTCAAGCTAACTCAAGCTAGTTCAAGCTAACTCAAGCTAACTCAAGCTAACTCAAGCTAGCTAAAGCTAACTCAAGCTAACTCAAGCTAACTCAAGCTAACCCGAGCTAACTCAAGCTAACTCAAGGTAGCTAAAGCTAGTTCAAGCTAGCTCAAGCTAGCTAAAGCTAAGACAAGCTAACTCAAGCTAACTCAAGCTAACTCAAGCTAACTCAAGCTAGTTCAAGCTAACTCAAGCTAGCTAAAGCTAACTCAAGCTAACTCAAGCTAACTCAAGCTAGCTCAAGCTAACTCAAGCTAGTTCAAGCTAACTCAAGCTAGCTAAAGCTAACTCAAGCTAACTCAAGCTAACTCAAGCTAGCTCAAGCTAACTCAAGCTAACTCAAGCTAACTCAAGCTAACCCGAGCTAACTCAAGCTAACTCAAGGTAGCTAAAGCTAGTTCAAGCTAGCTCAAGCTAGCTAAAGCTAAGACAAGCTAACTCAAGCTAACTCAAGCTAACTCAAGCTAACTCAAGCTAGTTCAAGCTAACTCAAGCTAGCTAAAGCTAACTCAAGCTAACTCAAGCTAACTCAAGCTAGCTCAAGCTAACTCAAGCTAGTTCAAGCTAACTCAAGCTAGCTAAAGCTAACTCAAGCTAACTCAAGCTAACTCAAGCTAGCTCAAGCTAACTCAAGCTAGTTCAAGCTAACTCAAGCTAGCTAAAGCTAACTCAAGCTAACTCAAGCTAACTCAAGCTAACTCAAGCTAGCTAAAGCTAACTCAAGCTAACTCAAGCTAACCCGAGCTAACTCAAGCTAGCTCAAGCTAACCCAAGCTAGCTAAAGCTAACTCAAGCTAACTCAAGCTAATTCAAGCTAACTCAAGCTAACTCAAGCTAACTCAAGCTAACTCAAGCTAGCTAAAAGCTAACTCAAGCTAACTCAAGCTAACTCAAGCTAACCCGAGCTAACTCAAGCTAACTCAAGGTAGCTAAAGCTAGTTCAAGCTAACTCAAGCTAGCTAAAGCTAAGGACAAGCTAACTCAAGCTAACTCAAGCTAACTCAAGCTAACTCAAGCTAACTCAAGCTAGTTCAAGCTAACTCAAGCTAACTCAAGCTAACTCAAGCTAGCTAAAGCTAACTCAAGCTAACTCAAGCTAACTCAAGCTAACCCGAGCTAACTCAAGCTAACTCAAGGTAGCTAAAGCTAGTTCAAGCTAGCTCAAGCTAGCTAAAGCTAAGACAAGCTAACTCAAGCTAACTCAAGCTAACTCAAGCTAGTTCAAGCTAACTCAAGCTAGCTAAAGCTAACTCAAGCTAACTCAAGCTAACTCAAGCTAGCTCAAGCTAACTCAAGCTAGTTCAAGCTAACTCAAGCTAGCTAAAGCTAACTCAAGCTAACTCAAGCTAACTCAAGCTAACTCAAGCTAGCTAAAGCTAACTCAAGCTAACTCAAGCTAACCCGAGCTAACTCAAGCTAGCTCAAGCTAACCCAAGCTAGCTAAAGCTAACTCAAGCTAACTCAAGCTAATTCAAGCTAACTCAAGCTAACTCAAGCTAACTCAAGCTAACTCAAGCTAGCTAAAAAAAAGCTAACTCAAGCTAACTCAAGGTAGCTAAAGCTAGTTCAAGCTAACTCAAGCTAGCTAAAGCTAAGACAAGCTAACTCAAGCTAACTCAAGCTAACTCAAGCTAACTCAAGCTAACTCAAGCTAACTCAAGCTAGCTAAAGCTAACTCAAGCTAACTCAAGCTAACTCAAGCTAACCCGAGCTAACTCAAGCTAACTCAAGGTAGCTAAAGCTAGTTCAAGCTAAAACTCAAGGTAGCTAAAGCTAGTTCAAGCTAACTCAAGCTAGCTAAAGCTAAGACAAGCTAACTCAAGCTAACTCAAGCTAACTCAAGCTAACTCAAGCTAACTAAAGCTAGTTCAAGCTAACTCAAGCTAGCTAAAGCTAACTCAAGCTAACTCAAGCTAACTCAAGCTAGCTCAAGCTAACTCAAGCTAGTTCAAGCTAACTCAAGCTAGCTAAAGCTAACTCAAGCTAACTCAAGCTAACTCAAGCTAACTCAAGCTAGCTAAAGCTAACTCAAGCTAACTCAAGCTAACCCGAGCTAACTCAAGCTAGCTCAAGCTAACCCAAGCTAGCTAAAGCTAACTCAAGCTAACTCAAGCTAACTAAAGCTAGTTCAAGCTAACTCAAGCTAGCTAAAGCTAACTCAAGCTAACTCAAGCTAACTCAAGCTAGCTCAAGCTAACTCAAGCTAGTTCAAGCTAACTCAAGCTAGCTAAAGCTAACTCAAGCTAACTCAAGCTAACTCAAGCTAACTCAAGCTAGCTAAAGCTAACTCAAGCTAACTCAAGCTAACCCGAGCTAACTCAAGCTAGCTCAAGCTAACCCAAGCTAGCTAAAGCTAACTCAAGCTAACTCAAGCTAATTCAAGCTAACTCAAGCTAACTCAAGCTAACTCAAGCTAACTCAAGCTAGCTAAAGCTAACTCAAGCTAACTCAAGCTAACTCAAGCTAACCCGAGCTAACTCAAGCTAACTCAAGGTAGCTAAAGCTAGTTCAAGCTAACTCAAGCTAGCTAAAGCTAAGACAAGCTAACTCAAGCTAACTCAAGCTAACTCAAGCTAACTCAAGCTAACTCAAGCTAACTCAAGCTAGCTAAAGCTAACTCAAGCTAACTCAAGCTAACTCAAGCTAACCCGAGCTAACTCAAGCTAACTCAAGGTAGCTAAAGCTAGTTCAAGCTAACTCAAGCTAGCTAAAGCTAAGACAAGCTAACTCAAGCTAACTCAAGCTAACTCAAGCTAACTCAAGCTAACTAAAGCTAGTTCAAGCTAACTCAAGCTAGCTAAAGCTAACTCAAGCTAACTCAAGCTAACTCAAGCTAGCTCAAGCTAACTCAAGCTAGTTCAAGCTAACTCAAGCTAGCTAAAGCTAACTCAAGCTAACTCAAGCTAACTCAAGCTAACTCAAGCTAGCTAAAGCTAACTCAAGCTAACTCAAGCTAACCCGAGCTAACTCAAGCTAGCTCAAGCTAACCCAAGCTAGCTAAAGCTAACTCAAGCTAACTCAAGCTAATTCAAGCTAACTCAAGCTAACTCAAGCTAACTCAAGCTAACTCAAGCTAGCTAAAGCTAACTCAAGCTAACTCAAGCTAACTCAAGCTAACCCGAGCTAACTCAAGCTAACTCAAGGTAGCTAAAGCTAGTTCAAGCTAACTCAAGCTAGCTAAAGCTAAGACAAGCTAACTCAAGCTAACTCAAGCTAACTCAAGCTAACTCAAGCTAACTCAAGCTAACTCAAGCTAGTTCAAGCTAACTCAAGCTAACTCAAGCTAACTCAAGCTAGCTAAAGCTAACTCAAGCTAACTCAAGCTAACTCAAGCTAACCCGAGCTAACTCAAGCTAACTCAAGGTAGCTAAAGCTAGTTCAAGCTAGCTCAAGCTAGCTAAAGCTAAGACAAGCTAACTCAAGCTAACTCAAGCTAACTCAAGCTAACTCAAGCTAGTTCAAGCTAACTCAAGCTAGCTAAAGCTAACTCAAGCTAACTCAAGCTAACTCAAGCTAGCTCAAGCTAACTCAAGCTAGTTCAAGCTAACTCAAGCTAGCTAAAGCTAACTCAAGCTAACTCAAGCTAACTCAAGCTAGCTCAAGCTAACTCAAGCTAACTCAAGCTAACTCAAGCTAACCCGAGCTAACTCAAGCTAACTCAAGGTAGCTAAAGCTAGTTCAAGCTAGCTCAAGCTAGCTAAAGCTAAGACAAGCTAACTCAAGCTAACTCAAGCTAACTCAAGCTAACTCAAGCTAGTTCAAGCTAACTCAAGCTAGCTAAAGCTAACTCAAGCTAACTCAAGCTAACTCAAGCTAGCTCAAGCTAACTCAAGCTAGTTCAAGCTAACTCAAGCTAGCTAAAGCTAACTCAAGCTAACTCAAGCTAACTCAAGCTAGCTCAAGCTAACTCAAGCTAGTTCAAGCTAACTCAAGCTAGCTAAAGCTAACTCAAGCTAACTCAAGCTAACTCAAGCTAACTCAAGCTAGCTAAAGCTAACTCAAGCTAACTCAAGCTAACCCGAGCTAACTCAAGCTAGCTCAAGCTAACCCAAGCTAGCTAAAGCTAACTCAAGCTAACTCAAGCTAATTCAAGCTAACTCAAGCTAACTCAAGCTAACTCAAGCTAACTCAAGCTAGCTAAAGCTAACTCAAGCTAACTCAAGCTAACTCAAGCTAACCCGAGCTAACTCAAGCTAACTCAAGGTAGCTAAAGCTAGTTCAAGCTAACTCAAGCTAGCTAAAGCTAAGACAAGCTAACTCAAGCTAACTCAAGCTAACTCAAGCTAACTCAAGCTAACTCAAGCTAGTTCAAGCTAACTCAAGCTAACTCAAGCTAACTCAAGCTAGCTAAAGCTAACTCAAGCTAACTCAAGCTAACTCAAGCTAACCCGAGCTAACTCAAGCTAACTCAAGGTAGCTAAAGCTAGTTCAAGCTAGCTCAAGCTAGCTAAAGCTAAGACAAGCTAACTCAAGCTAACTCAAGCTAACTCAAGCTAGTTCAAGCTAACTCAAGCTAGCTAAAGCTAACTCAAGCTAACTCAAGCTAACTCAAGCTAGCTCAAGCTAACTCAAGCTAGTTCAAGCTAACTCAAGCTAGCTAAAGCTAACTCAAGCTAACTCAAGCTAACTCAAGCTAACTCAAGCTAGCTAAAGCTAACTCAAGCTAACTCAAGCTACCCGAGCTAACTCAAGCTAGCTCAAGCTAACCCAAGCTAGCTAAAGCTAACTCAAGCTAACTCAAGCTAATTCAAGCTAACTCAAGCTAACTCAAGCTAACTCAAGCTAACTCAAGCTAGCTAAAGCTAACTCAAGCTAACTCAAGCTAACTCAAGCTAACCCGAGCTAACTCAAGCTAACTCAAGGTAGCTAAAGCTAGTTCAAGCTAACTCAAGCTAGCTAAAGCTAAGACAAGCTAACTCAAGCTAACTCAAGCTAACTCAAGCTAACTCAAGCTAACTCAAGCTAACTCAAGCTAGTTCAAGCTAACTCAAGCTAACTCAAGCTAACTCAAGCTAGCTAAAGCTAACTCAAGCTAACTCAAGCTAACTCAAGCTAACCCGAGCTAACTCAAGCTAACTCAAGGTAGCTAAAGCTAGTTCAAGCTAACTCAAGCTAGCTAAAGCTAAGACAAGCTAACTCAAGCTAACTCAAGCTAACTCAAGCTAACTCAAGCTAACTAAAGCTAGTTCAAGCTAACTCAAGCTAGCTAAAGCTAACTCAAGCTAACTCAAGCTAACTCAAGCTAGCTCAAGCTAACTCAAGCTAGTTCAAGCTAACTCAAGCTAGCTAAAGCTAACTCAAGCTAACTCAAGCTAACTCAAGCTAACTCAAGCTAGCTAAAGCTAACTCAAGCTAACTCAAGCTAACCCGAGCTAACTCAAGCTAGCTCAAGCTAACCCAAGCTAGCTAAAGCTAACTCAAGCTAACTCAAGCTAATTCAAGCTAACTCAAGCTAACTCAAGCTAACTCAAGCTAACTCAAGCTAGCTAAAGCTAACTCAAGCTAACTCAAGCTAACTCAAGCTAACCCGAGCTAACTCAAGCTAACTCAAGGTAGCTAAAGCTAGTTCAAGCTAACTCAAGCTAGCTAAAGCTAAGACAAGCTAACTCAAGCTAACTCAAGCTAACTCAAGCTAACTCAAGCTAACTCAAGCTAGTTCAAGCTAACTTAATGAAGTTAACCCAAGCTAACTTGGGTTAATGAAGTCAAACTCAAGCTAACCCGAGCTAACTCAAGCTAACTCAAGCTAATTCAAGCTAACTCAAGCTAACTCAAGCTAATTCAAGCTAACTCAAGCTAATTCAAGCTAACTCAAGCTAGCTCAAGCTAACTCAAGCTAACCCAAGCTAACTTAAGCTAGCTTAAGCTAATTAAAGCTAATTAAAGCTAACTCAAGCTAACCCAAGCTAACTTAAGCTAGCTCTAGCTGGCTGCCACTGTTAGGCCATTTGGGAGCGCTTTTCTCGCACTCTGATTGGCTGCCACTGTTAGGCCATTTGGGA
>NW_027453183.1:0-7500 GCF_964194025.1 Convolutriloba macropyga | reverse complement strand
TTGCAAGCAACTCACACTCCTTGGTCCGTGTTTCAAGACGGGCTGTAGAGAGCATTGAATAGGAAGTTGAGGTCAGACAGGCAATCAAGATCAATTTATCTCATTTTGTTTAGAATCAACAAGAAGAATTCCGAGGAAAACTTCTGCTCGATTCATTAACAAGATTTGCCAAAAGACGACAACTACACTACTCGGTAGCCGAGAATATAATATCAAGGCATTGAGTATGGTAACGCTCACTCCAGTTCCCCTTCAACAGTTTCACGTACTTTTCACTCTCTCTTCAGAGTGCTTTTCAACTTTCCCTCACGGTACTTGTTTACTATCGGTCTCGCTTTATAATTAGCTTTTGGAGAGACATATCTCCAGCTTCGAGTTGCACTTTCAAACAACTCTACTCATAGGAATGAGCCATTATGACTGGTATCGAAAATGACCTTTACAGGATTTTCACCTTCTTTGATGCTACTTTCCAGTAGACATCAGGACAAATTCACCAGTCTAGCATCAAACCATACCGGACACCGAGAAATGTTGCCATTTCTCTTCCCGATGAGCTTTTCCCTGTTCATTCGCCATTACTAAGGGATTCTCAGTTGATTTCTTTTCCTCCCCTTACTGATATGCTTAAGTTAAGGGGGTTCTCTCGCCCAATTCAGGTTATGTAGTTGATTGTCTCTTAATTGGTTCACTGACCAATATGAGACAGAAACCGATTCAGCAGTTTTGTTCGCTACTACTATCAAACACAGGTCGAAGTTTCCATTCAGTCATTAATTCCAACTTTCAAATGTTGTTGTTTCAGCTTTCGCTTACTAGAAGCAACATAATACTCGCTGCAATACAGACCTCGGGAAACCCTCACCGTGAATAAGGTTCACTCACATATTTCACTACATTTTGCGTGGGATTGGAGATGAGGCTACTCGTTCTTGCTCAGTACTAGGCTGAAAATTAACGAAACTTCGTTACAAACGTTCACATGTTGATGTTTCCGCTTTCGCGTACTCGAAACAACATAATACTAGTCTTTGTAATTTAGTTTCATAATTTCAACTGTTCTCATGCAGAATTTTTGCTCATTCTTATCCCAAATTTTGACCTGGCTACTAGTTACACTCCTTGTACTTATTGCAAAATGACCACAAATTTCAACAGCTTTCACATGTTGCTGTTTCGGCTTTCGCTTACTACAGTCAACATAATACTCGTTGCAAAATAAGTGCTCGGCATCTGCAATTTTCCAAAGACGAAGTTTCGCCAGTTCAATTTTCGCTCGCCAATTATGGCTACTAATTCACACGGTACTGAGCTCAACAACATTAAATTTGTTCAGCAAGACTTTCACATGTTGATGTTTTGGCTTTCGCCTACTAGAAGCAACATAATACTCGTCTTGTTAGCTCATTCAATGAGAATAGCTTTTCCCGTTGAGAATTTTTGCCTTCAATTGGCGTTGTAGTGAGTTTGGCTACTCAGATCACCAAATACTTGTGACAATTCGAACCAGAAATGTTTTCAATTTTCACATGCTGATGTTTCGGATTCAACCTACTAGAAGCAGCATAATACTTGTATTCAACAATTTCTGTATCAAATCCCAGTTTTCTCTGGTGCATCTTTGCCAAACTATTCCAAACTGCCTGAGTCTGAATACCAATTACAGGTACTAGTAAATGCACGTTACTAAGGACTATATAGTTCTAGGTTACTGTACACAACGACGTTCACATGTTGATGTTTCAGCTGCCGCTTACTAGAAACAACATAATACTTATCGTGCATACCTTTCCATAACTTGTCCTTTTCAGATGCATTAGTTTCCCTTTGTCTTGGCTTCTACAGTCAGACTGGCTACTAGTAACAGCACAGTACTAATCACATATCGTTCTACAGTTTGCAGACAACTTTCACATGTTGATGTTTCAGCTTTCGCCTACTAGAAACAACATAATACTCGCTGTATACATTTGTAGTTCTCTATGTAACTTTCATGTGAAGAAGTTTCGCCAGTCTTTTTGACTGTCTCAAATCTGAGTCATGCTTAGGCTACTAGTTGCTTCATAGTACTTATCGCCTCGAGATCATTGAACAAAACTTGATTTTCACATGTTGCTGTTTCAGCTTCCGCTTACTAGAAACAACATAATACTAGTCTCATTAAGTTCCGTCTCTTTGCAATTTTCTTATGAAGAAAATTCGCCATCACAATGACTCCAGCAGTTCTTGATCAAGGAATGCAATCATTGATCAGAATGCTATTATTTGAATCGGTTCTGCTTTAAGTGTTCCAATTTTATTGGAAGCACCAACAATAGAACATCAATGTGTTCAATCGAGAGTTATATAACCCTGAATCGGACGCAGTCAACAGCCGAAGCCGAGACCGCCTTTTGCGTTAGAGAGGTCGGTAAACAAATCTTGCGATTCATACCGAATTAACACATATAGCTGTGCTCCTCTTCGTAAAGCGAGCCAAGTGATCCCCTGTTGAAGGATGTATTTGGACCAATCTAGTAGCATTTGGTTTCCAACAAGCTCTCCCAAGTTAGCTTACTTATTGGGCTTTTCAACCAATTCGGTTGGCTACAAGCATCATCAAAGTACTAGCCACAGTTTGATCGCAAAATTCTACGACTTTCACATGTTGATGTTTCGGCTTGCGCTTAGCCTACTATAAGCAACATAATACTAGTCATATCATAGAGCGTGATCAGCTTGTGACGTTCTCATGATGAAGTTTCACCAACAGTGTCTCACTTCGAGCTTAAATCCAGCTACTAGTAACTACACAGTACTGACTGCAACGATAACTTTTATCTATACCTTTCACATGCTGCGCTTTCGGCCAGGGCCTACTAACGTCAACATAATACTCGATATAAACTTTTGTTCATGATGCAGCTTCCCCATGCAGAAGTTTCGCCTTCAAATGCTCTCTTGGCCATATGACGTAAGAAAAGGTTACTAGTAACATCACAGTACTAGCCACAGTTTGATTGCAAAATTCTACGACTTTCACATGTTGATGTTTCGGCTTGCGCTTAGCCTACTAGAAGCAACATAATACTAGTCATATCATAGAGCGTGATCAGCTTGTGACGTTCTCATGATGAAGTTTCACCAACAGTGTCTCATTTCGAGCTTAAATCCAGCTACTAGTAACTACACAGTACTGACTGCAACGCTAACTTTTATCTATACCTTTCACATGCTGCGCTTTCGGCCAGGGCCTACTAACGTCAACATAATACTCGATATAAACTTTTGTTCATGATGCAGCTTCCCCATGCAGAAGTTTCGCCTTCAAATGCTCTCTTGGCCATATGACGTAACACAAGGTTACTAGTAACATCACAGTACTAGCCACAATTTGATCGCAAAATTCTACGACTTTCACATGTTGATGTTTCGGCTTGCGCTTAGCCTACTATAAGCAACATAATACTAGTCATATCATAGAGCGTGATCAGCTTGTGACGTTCTCATGATGAAGTTTCACCAACAGTGTCTCACTTCGAGCTTAAATCCAGCTACTAGTAACTACACAGTACTGACTGCAACGATAACTTTTATCTATACCTTTCACATGCTGCGCTTTCGGCCAGGGCCTACTAACGTCAACATAATACTCGATATAAACTTTTGTTCATGATGCAGCTTCCCCATGCAGAAGTTTCGCCTTCAAATGCTCTCTTGGCCATATGACGTAAGAAAAGGTTACTAGTAACATCACAGTACTAGCCACAGTTTGATTGCAAAATTCTACGACTTTCACATGTTGATGTTTCGGCTTGCGCTTAGCCTACTAGAAGCAACATAATACTAGTCATATCATAGAGCGTGATCAGCTTGTGACGTTCTCATGATGAAGTTTCACCAACAGTGTCTCATTTCGAGCTTAAATCCAGCTACTAGTAACTACACAGTACTGACTGCAACGCTAACTTTTATCTATACCTTTCACATGCTGCGCTTTCGGCCAGGGCCTACTAACGTCAACATAATACTCGATATAAACTTTTGTTCATGATGCAGCTTCCCCATGCAGAAGTTTCGCCTTCAAATGCTCTCTTGGCCATATGACGTAACACAAGGTTACTAGTAACATCACAGTACTAGCCACAATTTGATCGCAAAATTCTACGACTTTCACATGTTGATGTTTCGGCTTGCGCTTAGCCTACTAGAAGCAACATAATACTAGTCATATCATGGAGCGTGATCAGCTTGTGACGTTCTCATGATGAAGTTTCACCAACAGTGTCTCATTTCGAGCTTAAATCCAGCTACTAGTAACTACACAGTACTGACTGCAACGATAACTTTTATCTATACCTTTCACATGCTGCGCTTTCGGCCAGGGCCTACTAATGTCAACATAATACTCGATATAAACTTTTGTTCATGATGCAGCTTCCCCATGCAGAAGTTTCGCCTTCAAATGCTCTCTTGGCCATATGACGTAACACAAGGTTACTAGTAACATCACAGTACTAGCCACAATTTGATCGCAAAATTCTACGACTTTCACATGTTGATGTTTCGGCTTGCGCTTAGCCTACTAGAAGCAACATAATACTAGTCATATCATAGAGCTTGATCAGCTTGTGACATTCTCATGATGAAGTTTCACCAACAGTGTCTCATTTTGAGCTTAAATCCAGCTACTAGTAACTACACAGTACTGACTGCAACAATAACTTTTATCTATACCTTTCACATGCTGCGTTTTCGGCCAAGGCCTACTAACGTCAACATAATACTCGATATAAAATTTTGATCATGATGCAGCTTTCCCATGCAGAAGTTTCGCCTTCAAATGCTCTCTTGGCCATATGACGGAACACCAGGTTACTAGTAACATCACAGTACTAGCCACAGTTTGATTGCAAAATTCTACGACTTTCACATGTTGATGTTTCGGCTTGCGCTTAGCCTACTAGAAGCAACATAATACTAGTCATATCATAGAGCGTGATCAGCTTGTGACGTTCTCATGATGAAGTTTCACCAATAGTGTTTCATTCGAATTGGTTCTGCTTTAAGCTCTCCAATTGTTTTGGATGAACCAGTTTTGCCCTTCGAAGCCACTTTTGTGAGCTTTTGTGGGTCTTTACCAAGAGGATATACCTCAAGGCCTCTTTCAATTCCTTTAAGTTCTTTCAACTCCTTTACAGTTTCTAGGTTCACATAGCTGCAAACCTTATTTCTAGTTTTAAGTCTGGCCAACTTGGGGAGAGTTGGTGCAGACCGTGACCAATTCTAGTAGGATGCCACAACAAGAATGTGATCAACTTAGCTTGTCGATGAACCTGCCCCACATTCAAACAACTCTATCGCCTTTTCCTCGTATAGTTATATGCGAGGGCCTCTCATAGAGAGCGCTGTTAGCAACCTTTTCCACATAGACGATAAAGTTGTGAGTGTTTTGCACATGGCTGTTGTCATCACCACGTGACGAGTCAACTCAGCTTGACTCTCTACACTCCGACAAGCTTTGCACATACGCCTTTAGTTCAGTATGTGTCTTTAATCTGACTCCGGTGCCTCAAGCCGGAAAAATTGTCAGATTATGATCATTATCGGTTAGTCATCCCGATGCAAGATCGTATCGTACTGTCTTTGTCTACCTCCAGATTCCGAAGAACAGGAGGAGACTCTCCCAGACCTACATATCTGGGAGAATGTTCAGAGGGCGAGAAGCTGTGGATTACTCTCCCCTAAGAACTGACTAAACTTTACCCTCGTCCAAGGTAAGTTTATTTTAGCTAGCCTTCTATGTAAAGGATCTGAGGCTAAGCTGTGTTTTTTCGAGCCTTTGGCTCGGAGCAAGTTCAGTGGGCGCCCCGAGTAGCTCAACTCTTTCCCACTGAACAGCGCAACGCTCTGTCACTCGCTGGGATTTTTGCGTGTCGGTTCTAACCACGCGACTTGTGGACCTTTTTAGGCCTTTCTCATTCACAAGTCTATAGCTGGGCTTCTATAACCCAGCTTCTGAGATCTAGATAGCTGCAGTTCTGCTAGGCTGCTTTTGCTAACTAGTCTCCCTTTAAGCAGTCCCTTGCCATGACTGCTGAACTATGTATCCACACAAGTAGTTTTTGAGCTCGATACATAATTCGAGATTGGTTGCCAAGCAATCTCTAGCGACAGAGCGTCATGCGCACTACAGACATGGCCTCTACCAGCAGCCATGCCCGAAGGAATCAATCACTGATCCTTCCGCAGGTTCCCCTACGGAAACCTTGTTACGACTTTTACTTCCTCTAGACAATTAAGCTCGATCCGCTTCATCCCGTTGCCGGAGACCGAAGTCCCAACAGTAGGAATTTGCAATTCTTGCTTAACTATCCCAATCAGTAGTAGCGACGGGCGGTGTGTACAAAGGGCAGGGACGTAATCCCTATGAGTTGTTGACTCATAAGTACCAGGAATTCCTGGTTCACGTCTGCAAGTTACAACAGACGATCCCCTTGAAGCGCTGTACTTTTCTCTGATTGCCCAGTCCATTTCGGACCAAGGGCTGAGTACTCAATCTAAAAGTACACAGTGTAGCGCGCGTGCAGTCCAGAACATCTAAGGGCATCACAGACCTGTTATAGCCTCACTTCATCTGCGGTATTTAATTCCGCATAGTTCCTCTAAGAAGTGTTTGAATTCACATATAGTGAATTTCATTATTTAGATGGAGAAGATCTCGTTCGTTATCGGAATTAACCAGACAGATCACTCCACTAACTAAGAACGGCCATGCACCACCGCCCATATAATCATGAAAGATATTCAATCTGTCAATCCTTAAGATGTCTGGACCGGGTGAGTTTTCCCGTGTTGAGTCAAATTAAGCCGCAGGCTCCACTCCTGGTGGTGCCCTTCCGTCAATTCCTTTAAGTTTCGATTTTGCAACCATACTTCCCCCGGAACCAATAAACTTTGGTTTCCCGGTTAATCTCTTGCCAAGTCAAGATCGACTTTGACAAATTGTAGGTTGGTATAGTTTATGGTCAGAATTACGAGGGTATCTAATCCTCTTCAATACTCTGACTTTCGTTCTTGATTAATGAAAACATTCTTGGCAAATGCTTTCGCAGTAGTTTGTCTTGCCACGATCCAAGAATTTCACCTCTAACGTAGCAATACAAATGCCCCCGTCTGTTCCTTTCAATCATTACCGCACTCAGCCAACCGGCATCAATCGAGTAGCGGGTCATTCTCCATTATTCCATGCTTTATTATTCGATCCCAAAGGATGCTTTGAACACTCTAATTTTCTCAGGGTGAAAACACCGTTTCCACAGTTCGTCACATTTAAGTGCAAACTATTTCTTCGATGCGAAGGATGAGCGGAACGAGTCAACAGATTTAACTGAAGACCATGTTGCCGTTCTACTCAAACAGATCCAACTATGAGCTTTTTAAACGCAGCAACTATTGCATACGCTTGTAGAGGCTGGTATTACCGCGGCTGCTGGCACCAGACTTGCCCTCTACTCGTTC
>NW_027453182.1:0-36378 GCF_964194025.1 Convolutriloba macropyga | reverse complement strand
CAATTGCTCATTTCCTATTTTTACCGCTAATTCTGCAACTTATAATTTTCATATTACAATGATTGTTTAAATATTTTGAAGGTGAACAAAACCTTGAGGAACTAAGTGCTGTATCGCCAATAACGGCCCACTTTTGATTATAGAACGCATAGGTGATTGTAAATGCCACTCGGTGCATTTTGTACATAATTACGCTCTGAAAATGAGCTGTCAGGTCGACCCGTGCATTTAAGGCAAGACTAAATTAAGAAATTCTTAATTTTTCTAGTGAGTTAGGGAAAATCTTGATTTTACTTACAGACCAGAATAACTTCCAGATGCCGGTTGAGTTGTGGAGAAATGAAACCCAACCCGGGAACCATCTCGATGCCCGGGATGAAATGTGCACGGCCCAAAGTCGCCCCGGAAAACAACCAGAATATTTGGGAATTGATGACTATGAGTGCAATGGAACACAATTGCACTATGGCGTCTGCGTCGTATATATTTAGGATGCCGAGCAATCTGTAATATTCTGGCTATAATATAACATCAAATGAGGCAACTATTTTGGTGTGGTTACTTCTTTTGTCTATTTAAATTGGTTAGTAGGTTGCACCAAATAATAAAGTATTCCGAATAAAAATTTTCCCTGTGCTGCGTTGAAAATTGCTTTCAAGTTTTAAATCTTTGTGTTTTCAAAGATTACAAACTGCTTGTAATAGATTTTTATAACCAAACAAGGAGGCTCGGTAATGTGCGTTTGTACATAAAGTTCCGACCCCGCTCATTCAAATTTTTAGCATAAATGTCTACCAAATGAACAACCGATAGTATTTCAGTTTTTTTTAAGTAATTTTTAAAAACAAAGTATGAACAAAAAGATCGCCTCCAAAGCGAATGACTCAGTGGAGTAAAAAAGGTTGCATTAGATTGATGAGATCACCATTAGTAGGAAGGCAAGTTAAGAAGAACAACAAAATCAAACAAAAACAACAAACATTAATTACATCTCAAATTGATGTCTTTTTTTTTAAAGAAAAATATGCTTTTTTTAAAAACAAATTAATTAACAAGGTCAAAATAGCGTCAGATAAAAATGAAAATAAACAAACCTGTACTTCGTCAGAAAAAAATATGGGAGCACTCCATAAAAAAGGCTTTGTAACAAATAGACAAAAACAAACAAAAAAAAAGAAAAATTAAAAAAAAATTGGCTTTTATTTTTTAAAAACAATGATTTCAGAGTAATGAAAACCATTAGATAGCAATTGAAAACATCAAATATGTTTATGATCACATACGCATTTATAGAGGGGCTTTGAAACTTGTAATTTTTCAGTATTTAATTAGGTTTCAAAAAGAACAACAAATCGAGACAGCAAACAAAAAATCAATTAAAACTTGCGAGAAAACGCTTCCGAAAACGTAAAGCCAAATTTTGCCTCCCAAAATATATGTATAAATTAGCCTTCAAACACCAATGATGTGGATGTTGTATGTGATCTCTCCTTAGTGAGAATAGGTAGCAAGTAAACAAAAATAGAAGAAAGCGTCAAAATTCAGTAATACTTTAGTAATTTTCGAAAAAATTTTATCTCAAAGTCATGAAAGCCATTAGATCGCAACTGAAAAAATCCAACATGCTTATGATTACAAAAAATTATATAGGAAGTCATTTGGACTGTCATTATTCACTTTCGTATGCGGTTACAAAAAGAACAACAAATAGAGACAACAAAAAATTCAATTAAAAATTGCGAAAAAACGCTTCCGAAGCTATAAACCCATATTTTGGCCCTCAAAATATGTACAACTGAGCCTTTTTTGAACTCCAATATTGCAGCATGCAACTTCTCTTATTGATAAGAAGTAAACAGTAGACAAAACAGATAATAAAGGGTCAAAATTAATACTTTTGTACTTTTTGAACAAAACCATTTTTTGAAGTCATGAAAGCCAGTAGCTAAAACATGAATGACTAAATAGGTTCATCTATTCGTCCCAAGGAAGAGATTGAGATCTGAATTTATTACGAATTTGTCGTACATCTACAAAAACATCAAATATAGACAAAATCAAAAATTACTTTACTCTTTTTTGAGATAAACCCGTGTTGTAGCCAGTAAATTCATTACGAATTCTCTCAAAACATTAGAATTCGTACACATGCATCTTCACCTGAAAATACTAATGTCATATGGGACCTTTATTAACGAGACTAGGTAACTTATAAAAAAATTTTTGACTCTCGAAATAAAATCAACAGAATGATTGTTAACAATTTTTACATATTTTACCAAAATTGACGAAAATTTAGGCAAAAATTTCAGAAAAGGTGAACAAAAATCGGTCTAATAATCACAAATTTGTCTAATATTCACAAAAATTTAAACCACGATAACTCGCGTTAGAAAATGAAATTCAAAAAAATCTTTTTAATTCAATATTCTACGCTGAACGGGAATACCACTCACGACTCTCTACGATTATTATATCGATCGCTCAAAACTGTCTGAGCAAAGAAGAAACAAAAACCAATTTGAGTTTATAGTTCCTCCCCCCTCAAGAGGGGTGGGAACAATAAGATTAGCTCCCTTAACAAAAAGGAAAGTTAGTATATCCTATTCAGAAATTTCACAAAAGTTTGACACCTGCAGTTTCAGATGCTTGAGGCCTTAGTCCCCGTGACCAATGAAAGTTGATAAACAATATGATTTCTTTTGCTGATCAATTAATCAATTACTTTCACAGATTACAATGTTGTATTACTCGCAATTTCCCTTAAATGAAACTGATGTTTTCAAAAGTTGGATTTCGTTTATCATATAGCAGGTACTTCCACAGAGAAATTACAATAAAGGAAGAAATTTACTTTAAAGGAAGAATCTGAGCTCATATTTTGGAATATTGCCACCAGTTTAATACATGTTAAAAAGGAAAACTGCGATTTCACTGACGTTAAAGTTTTGTCAATCTGGAAGCGAGAGTTTGGCAGAATATTTGTATTCTTTCGCAGTCTTTCACCTTACAAAATGCGAAACAGACTGACACCGTTTTGAATGTTTTATGGGGGTTCCGTATTTTTTCGACAAAATGTTAAACTGCACCCAAAAAAAAGGTTTGAAATGTTGGAAGTTTCTACAAATGAGGTTGAAAATACGGAATACCGTTTATTGGCACTTCCATACATTCAGTCTTATATAACTATAATCCAGACTTTCGCGAATAAATTTATAAATGTTATTTAAAACTGATTTTCCGATTCTCAATCTCGATTATTTAAGTCAGTAATAATCGCAGCTCTCAAATTTTGTATTCTTGCAATTTGGTACTAGCTATGCCTTTTCTTGATGTGTCCTTGATAATTTTCTCGGGTTCGTGAAATATACAAAAAAAGTGTTTGCTGTGATTATAACACACATCCAAACAGCTCCTCACTTCCTGCATGAGCATTATGCTTACTAAATTTCTATCTTTATTCCCCATTGGCGCGATCTGGCCTTCAACATAACAAATAAGCACAACAGAAAACTCTTTGATTTTTCCATAAAATTTTAGATCTATTCTGCCCCGTATTTTTTATGTGTCCAGTTGGGCAAATTATGTGTTGTGACATAGCACGCCTCTATGCAAGAAAATTAGCATCTAAACATCGGGGACGTAAAAAATATATGCTCACTAAGATAGGGGCCGAAAAAGAAATGATTTTGTTTGAAGGCCAAAGTTGCATTATTTTTATTTTCATTTACAAAACACCAGAGTCTAACTTTTTTGAGATCGTTTATTGCGAGATACAATATTTGGACTAATATTGAGTTATGAAGAGCAAAGCACAAAACTCCATTTGATATTTCCATAAAATTTTAGACCTAATATGCCCCCCCCCCCCCACCCGTCTTTTTTATGCGCTCAGTTGCAAATATGCGCCCGTTGCTCAGTTGATACATGCTAGGTCTCTATATTTTTGCTGAGGATGTCATTTTTGGAAGATATTGCGTTTGATAAAAGGATCACCGAAAAGCGTGACGCTAAATTGAAATATCAGTTTTCACAAAGATGTGCACTGTAATGTACTTTATGGGCCCTTCAAAAAAGATTTTTTTGAACTTGTTTCAATCTCTATTCGCTATTTATAGATGTGCATACTATTGAGTTTTTCAATATTTTCACACCTTAGTTTTTATTTAGTTTAAAAGTTTAGAGTTTTTAGAGAGTAGTCGATAACAAATTAAATTGAACGGTTTTTGAAGAAATTAAAATGAGATTATGCAAAATCAAAGTCCATTGCGAACAAAACTTGCCATTTCTGATAGTTTTGTCTGCCATGTCTTCACAATCTGTTTATCATAGAAATTGTGTTATGATTTCAATTCGAACGGAGCCATAGCAAGCTGATAATAAAAAACAACCTACTAATTTAGATTAGAACTCAGACAAAAAGTTCAATTTTAAAAGTGAGAGAGAGAATGTTACGTAGTAAATGAAAGAATATTAACCAATCAGAATCGAGTATTTCTAAATAACAAATACGCATATAAATCGTTCCAAATAAGATTTAAATACGTTCTAATATACGTAGAAAGTTCCGAAAAAGTTCAATTAACCTAATTTTAAGTAAATATAACCACGATATGTATCGATTAAGCTGGTTTTCGGCTTAATATTTTTAGGTTTTCTAGACAATTGTCGATTGAATACGAACTGATTTTGACGTCAATGACATCAGACGAAAAAACCTGTTAAATGAACAACAAAATCTTGCCGTCTAAGTTTTCACTTGTTACATTGAACTTGATAACGCTTAATACGTTGCTTTGTACATGACCAATACTTATACGTTGCTGAATTGAATCTTCCGAACTTCTGTTATTTTCCGACAGAGTTTACATGGTGCCGCTCCCGGCTTCCGAGTTATGTAGAATTGGTTTCAGTTGTACACAACAATCATTGCTTCCTGTTCGCTTTTAACTACACACGCACTCTGTGCTGTTTGACATTCTACTGATGAATTTGGATAAGTACAAGCGGATGTGTGTCTGGTGGTGAATGTAGCCTCCAAGTGACGATTGACGGCAATCAACTACACACAGCTGAGAGCCATCCATTCCTAGTACAGGGACCAGGGATTCCGCATGTTCGCATTCCCATGCAACCAATTCGACAGCCAGGAACCAGGAAAGGAGCCAGACATCAAGGAATTCGTAAAGCAGTACAACGTAGAGTTATCCAAGATACGAAATGTTATCCAAAATCAAAGTGAATGGGAGTGATGTGCATACACTGTACAAGTTCCTAAAGGAGAAAAAGAGAGGTACCCTCTTAGACGCCATAAGGTGTAACTTTTCCAATTTCTTGGTTGATACGAAAGGTGGACTGCAAAACATCAAATGGACTGCAAAACTGTAAGAACAGGACAATTTTTGCACTAAATTGATTTAAAAAGAAAATTTAGACGGCAAGGAACCAACCCCTAAGAAAATTTTCAACGGTTTTTGTTACATTTATCAACAATTGCTTTAACACTAGACAGGCTTTACGGCGGGTAATTTATAGATAATCGGTCAGCATTAACCGCAAACATAATTTTTGCGACGAGAAAAAATTGATTTTGAAAATTTTCTGTCGAATTGTCGGAAATTTGTAAAAAGTGATCAAGTTGGATCGTATATCAAAAAATTACCTCTGATATAGAGAAAATTGAGAGAACATTATGATAAATTGTTCATTTTTGGAAATTTTTGGTCAATTTTGAGGCAATTTAAAAAAATTTAGAAAATTATTACTGAAAATTGATAAACCGTATTTCCGAGCATAAAGTTGACCTGTTTATTGAATTACCGTTCCGTATTCAAGAAATTGCCAAAAAATTGACCAAAAATAGAGAAATTGAACAAAAGCATAAAAATTTGACAAATTTGTCAATAAAAAAAATCAATTTTCCAGCAAGAAGGTTCGTAAATTGAGTGAAACTCAATTAACAAGAAAAAGTTGTGAAAATTTTCACAACCTCCGGCCTACAGAAAAAATTGTCGAATTCCTGTAATTTTTTTCGTCGTTCGTGAACGTATCGTTTCGCCCGCGTCCTTTCCGTCCTTTAACTTTTCAATTCTTCGTGTTCCGTTTTTTTTTTCTTCAATAACGTTGCTCTCCCAAGACTTTGCTTTTCGTTTTCTCCGTCTACGTTTCCGGATTTCGATGTAGTATGTCATATGTGATGAAGTATGTTGTTGTTTTGCTGTAGTATATTGAGTATGCTAGTATGCCGGTTTGTTGTTTAGGTCTTACAGCTTTCTAGGATGTGACTTAAGTTTATTCTCGAGTTACGGCTGGGTTGTCCTTTGACTTTTCAACTTTACTAATTAACTAGCCTTCCTGTTGTAGTATATTCATTTTGCTGCTTTATGTTTGTGTGTACCTGTATGATTGCTAGTTGGTTTGGTCTTGTTACCTTCTAGGGTGTGACTTAAGTTTATTCTCGAGTTACGGCTGGATCGTTTCTTGACTTTTCCAACTGTCTTAGTCTACAAATACACTATTGTAGTTCATTCAATTTTGCTGTAGTTTGTTTAATACCGTTAGTATGCTGATTGTTTGTTTTGGTTTGGGTTTTGATAGGATGTGACTTAAGTTTATTCTGGAGTTACGGCTAGTAAATTTCTCGACCTTTTCATCCTTTTAGTGTACTACTGCATTGCCGTAAAATTAGTTTGTCGTTAAATTTGTCGTTATAAACCCATTATGAACTATGTTAGAGTGTCTTGCAGTAGTTTCTCTCCTTCTTCCTGGGGTGTGACTTAAGTTTGTTCTGGAGTTACGGCTAGGTTGTTTGCTTGAGTTTTTGCTGTGGTCTGCTAACATAGTTCTATCCAACCTCAATTCCCGCCCGTTCTCTCCCACCGTCCCGTTTCGTTGCGTAGCGCGTTTTCCACCCGCTTTCCCGCACGTCCCGTTTCCGTCGCGTCGCGCGTTGCTCGCTCGACTTCCCGTCCGTAACGTCTCCGTTTCGTCGCGCGTTGCTCGCTCGACTTCCCGTGTGTCCTTTGCCTCCCTCCGCGTTGAGCGCATAGCGTTCAATGCTCCACTTCTGTTTTGTCGGGCACAGTGTGCTCGACGACCTTCTTTGCTCTTTGGGTGGTTTGTTTTACAGACTGTCTACAGTGTGCTGTGTTTGGTGACTTTTTCGTTGGGTTTGTTTTGCGTGGGTTCGATATATTTGGAGTGTGCATATAATAATTAACCGTGTGCAGTGGTAGGTTTGCTGGTCTTTGGAAATAATAACATCGTGATGTCTAATAGTCTTGATCAAAAAGTCAAAAAGTTGTACGCTGCCAGGTCAAAGCGTGAGGCTGAATTGCATGCTATACATGAAGATTTTCTTCATTGCATAACTAATCAAAGTAGGCGAGTGAAAGTTGAACGCCTAGTAACAAAGTGCAACGAAGCATTTATGACCGTTGTAGACAAAAATGAGGACCTGATTGCATTTGCTGGAAAAACGGAGGATCCAAGTGCACTTGTTCCTTCATTAGAGTCTTACTTGGAGGCAATGACAACTAAGAACGACAAGATCCTCACTTCAGCACGAAACTACATCAACTCTGCTGATGATAAAGTGAGTGAGTTTCAGGAACCGAGGGCTTCCATTCGTTCTAGACTTCCCTCATTGATGACCTCTTCGAAAACATCTAGTCAGCGTAAACATGATTATGTAATTGCTAAGATGAAGCGTGAAGAAATTGAAAAACAGAATGAGGCAGCCATTCGCCTTGCTAAACAGAAAAAGCAAATGGAATTAGATGAACTGGAGGAAAACAACAGGAAACGTTTGGCAGAGGCAACTCTGCAAGAATTTGAATTGCTGGACGCCGTTTCTAAAGGTAGCCAATCTGAAACAACTGCAAGTGCCAGGAGCTCAATGAGAAGTGAAAAGGCTGTCCAAGACTGGATCAACACCTCACTTGCTTTAAGTTTTCACAATGAGGAGAAAACTAGTGAACCACAGGTTATGATTGACCCTCCAGAATGTCCTAGCCACAACAACGGCAAAACAGTGGAAGATCAGAACACTGAAATTTCAAGGCATTCTATTCCAAAAAATTGTCGAGGCAATTACATTTTAAGCAATGAGACCTTGCAGCAACTCGACCCCTATTATACTCCACCTGAAAATTTTTTGGCTGCTGCTAACACACAGGCGTTGTACCAGGCGCACCTAAGGGCGCAAATGAATCAAACAGGCCAGCAAGGCACGGCGCTCCCAAGCATAACTAACCAAGGAACCGCGGATAGTCAGCCACCTTCTGTACAAGCCCCAGAGGCTTCTCCACCGCCCATTCAACAGCCCATTCCACAACAGACGTTCGCACCACAAGAAAATCAGAATATTACAACCGAGGTTTTTCCCAACGCACAACTTCAAATTTCGCAATCCAGGGGACCTGAAACATCAAGTCTGCCCGAGAATAATTCGGCCCAGCGTATATGCCCCCGACAACAAATTAATTTTGTCCCCCGAGCACCAAACGCCACTCTTCCTCCTTTTCCGACAACAAATCATCCAGCCCCCGCAATCAACGTTCCCCAGCACCCAAGCGCCCCACCAAGTCCAAACATTCAACAGCATAACTCCGAACCCGCTCACTCTAACGTCCTTCCCATTCCGAACCCAGTCTTCGCACCTAACCTCACTGCTCCCATCCCACACGCCCCTTTAATTAACCAGCCTCTCGTCAACAACAATTTTCAGAACAGTAATAACCGAGTACACAAAGTTGTACGTTCTGTTGCTCCTCCTTTCCCAGATATGCACAATATCCCTCTCGGCCAAAGTTTTGTGCCAAATATGAGTCATTGGCGTTTTCCGCAGCACAGACCGTCATTAGTCAACCAAGACAATACTACCGTAAATAATGTTGCTCCAAATGTACAGGCACACATTGCACCATCAGTTACTAATTTTCCACAACAAATATATTCGAATTCACCCCTTTTGATTGATATGCAATCACCATCCGGCACACATCAGGAAAACCCGATTGCAACTACAAGTAATATTGTACCTGGTCTGGCCACTCTGGTTTCTCAGCCAACATAACCTTATGTTGGGCCCACTCCGTTGAGTTGGAGTGGTCCGCAGGTGTCTGCACCTGCCCCTCCGATACCGGACATTGCGTCATTGATTAGGGAATTAGCTGATGCAATAACCAGCAAGAAAAATGACCCCTTGCCAGAATGGAAACTTGCT
This sequence comes from Convolutriloba macropyga, assembly GCF_964194025.1. NCBI lineage: Eukaryota > Metazoa > Xenacoelomorpha > Acoela > Convolutidae > Convolutriloba > Convolutriloba macropyga. The sequence continues at coordinate 27,152 of NW_027453182.1, read as the reverse complement.
CAGTATAATGGCGATCCATTGCAATGGCACGAGTGGTATGGTCAATTCAAAAGCGCGATTGACTCCCAAACGCTCACTGATGACGTTAAATTGACATACCTTAAGACACTCGTCACTGGTAAAGCAAAGATTGCAATCGCCGAGTTTGCTTACTGTGGTTTAATGTACAAGGATGCACTAAGGACTTTGGAACGTAAATTTGGCCAGCCACAGGCAGTCGTAAGTGCACACTTGGATAAACTAAGCAACTTTCCGCCTCTTAAAATGCACAATAGTGATAACATTATTAACTATTCTGCAGCCATATCCAGCCTCGTTGGGGTTTTCAAGTCACTATCATATGATGCTGATTTGAAGAGCGCTTCCCTACTTAACCAAGCGGTACAGAAGTTACCACCAAACATGAAAGAGTCATGGTCACTCTTTACGGTTAAGAAGCACTGGGTTAAGCCTACCCTCCTTGATTTTAACGATTGGCTTAAAGAAAAGGCTGAGGCCCATGATCTTATGAAACAAAGCGCAACCAAGGCCAAACCTGAAGAGAACATCACTTCAGTAACAAAGACCAAAACAGCCTCAAAAGTGTTTGCATCGAATTCGCAACAAAGGGAAACAAAGAAGCAAATGCCATCTTCTTCCACAACCAATTACTCTCGGTGCATTGTATGCAAAGGTAACCACCGGCTATGGGAGTGTCGAGTTTTCAAGGAAAAGACTCCAACCCAGAGAGCTAAGTTGGTGGCGGATAACAAACTTTGCTTTTCGTGCTTACGGGACAAGCACACATTCCGCCAGTGCCCTCAACCAAGAAAGTGCCGAGCAGAAGGGTGTAATAGTTCGCATAACTCGTTATTGCATGGAGCAGATAGGGTTTTCCCAACAAAACAGCCGACAAATTCCAATACCATTCAACCTTCTGGCAACACAGGTCAAAGTAAAGCAACTTCTAGTCAACTCCAGCCTAATAAGACCACAACAATGTCATCTGTTACTGATGTTAAGGGGCTCCTTCAGGTGACTGAATTGCAGTTGGTCAATTCGTCCGGTTTAGATACCAAGGCTTTAGTTTTGTGTGATACCGCCTGCAGTAACTCTTGGGTGGCCGGTAGTCTCGCAGATAGACTCGGTTTGCACGGTAAAGCACTAAAGCTAACTGTCAAGGGTATTAATACCGAAGAAGTAGTTGATACTAGGGTTGTTGAAGTTACTGTGAAACCAAGAGAACAACAAGATTTCGAACCATTCACCGTCAACCCTTTCGTTAAAGAGAGTCTGAACGTCGGCTCAGATATAATTAAAGTACAGGCCCTGCAAGAGACTTACCCACACTTAGCAGTCCTTGATCCTGTGACATATTCCTATAAAGACATTGAGATGATACTCGGACAAGATGTCTATCATGCAATCCGCCCGTTAGAATACTTCTCTGCCGATGAGAAGCGTTCACCCGTTGCCGTACGCTTGCCCATAGGTTGGGTCTTAAGCGGTCCGTTACCATCAAGTTCGTGTTTAACCTCAACGTGCTTTAAAGTGAATATCGAACAAGACAATGAGTTAGCAAGTCAAGTAAAGTCATGGTACGACATTGAATCATTCGGGGCAAACAAGCAGGTCGACTCAAGATCTGCAGCAGACGCAAGGGCTCACGAAATCCTTGAGAGTACCACCATACACAATGGCCTGAGATACGATGTCGGAATGCTGTGGGCAGCAGATAACACCAAGCTCCCAAATAATTACTTCTCATCCCTTGTGCAACTAAAATCTCTCGAAAAACGATTGGCTAAGGATGAAGACCTTAGAGAGAAGTATACTAGTACCATCAAGGAAGACCTAAACAAGGGGTATGTAATTGAGGTTCCGGACGCTCACAAGGTTGAGAATCGGTCCGATAAAGAGTGGTACCTACCCCACCATCCGGTTTTAAACCCGAACAAACCGGGTAAGGTGCGTAGGGTGCTCAATGGAGCAGCAAAATTTCATGGCGCCTCGCTGAATAAATCTTTGCTCACTGGCCCTGATCTGCTCCAAAACCTTATTTACGTACTTCTTCGCTTCCGACAACATCCATATGCCGTCTCTGCCGACATCGAGGGAATGTTTCTACAGGTTGGTGTATTACCATCAGATCAACCATCACTTCTCTTTCTGTGGCGGGAGGACCCCACAACTAACGTTGTAGTGTATCAATATACGCGCCATATATTCGGGGCTAAAGACTCGCCCACATGCGCCAACTATGCATTACAACGCACTGCGAGAGACAATGCCAAGTTTTACCCCGAAGCTGCAAAAGCCGTCCTTGAAAACTTCTACATGGACGATTACCTTGACTCAGTGGAGTCTCCTGAGAAAGCCATCAATAGATCGAAGGAATTGGTACATCTTCTCCATCTCGGTGGGTTCAAGCTTACAAAGTTTGTAAGCAATGTGCAAAATCTGGCTGATCGAATTGACGGTTCGCCTCAATCTACTGAGCCCAAGGTTATTGTTTCATGTCAGGAGGATTCATCGCATGTGCTAGGGTTAAAGTGGGATCACACTAATGACACTTTAGTTGTGAGTAGGGGTACAAGCTGCGCTATCACCAAGTCCCTCACGCAACGCTTGGTTCTAAGTCTTGTCTCGAAAGTCTTTGACCCCATTGGTCTTGTCGCACCGTTTACCGTCGGTGCGCGATTGCTCTTAAAAGACATCTGGCGTGTCACAGGACAGCAATGGGATGACGAGCTCCCACAGGACATGGTTCAAAGATTTTTGGTCTGGAGTGCGGACTTACCAAAGCTTGAAAACATCAAAATTCCTCGAAGTTACTTTAGTGGACCCTTTGATAATACAGAGTTGCATATGTTCGGTGACAGTTCCCAGGATATTTTTAGTGCCGTCGCATTTCTTCGAGCCCGAGTAACAACCCCTACGGGCAAAATAAAAACAGAGCTTGCGTTTGTCTTGGGGAAAGCGCGCGTGGCGCCAATGAAAGTAATGACTGTCCCTAAACTGGAATTGCAAGCAGCTCTACTCGCCGCTTGGCTGAAGAACGATATTATTCAGGCACTTACTGTAACTGTTAACCAAGTATTCATGTGGACAGACAGCACGACCGTTCTTCAGTGGATAAACTCTAACGAAAAGCAACCAATCTTTTTAGCAAACCGCGTTTGTGAAATTTTGGAGTATACCAGCGTTGACCAATGGAACCACGTCGCAACTAAGGATAATCCAGCTGACGCTGGCACGCGTGGAATGTCCGCTGAGGTTTTGCAACTAAGCAGTTGGGTCAATGGTCCACATTTCTTATCTAACTCAAGTTTCCCTTTCGTACCGAACAAAGACGTCATTAATAACATCAAACTTGGCGTCAACCAAGCAGTCATCATAGAAGACACTGTATCTTTGACTACATCTGTCAAAAAACAGACAACTCCCGTTCCTTCATTGTTTCCGTTTGATAAGTTTAGTTCTTATCAAAAGTACTTGCGCATTGCCGCATACGTTCTCCGGCTTTTGCCGAAACATGCCGGCTACCGTAACCCCGATGGCAGCATTACTGACCCTACTGAGCTTGACGAAGCCGAGCGTCATCTACAGTATTTGGTGCAAGGAGAGTCTTTTGAAGCCGAAAGAAAAGATCTTCTTGGCAATAATTTCGTTAAACGGAGTAGCCGAATTGCTCCACATTCACCGTTTATTAGTCCAAATGGGCTAATCCGTTCCTCGGGCCGCATCAAGCGGTTAATTGAAGTTGGGTTTAATGTAAAGTACCCAATCATCTTAGATGCACGTCATCCGTTTGTAAAACTGTTCCTTGAACACACGCACGTAAAGCATTATCATCAGGGCGTTGAATACCTAAGATCAATTGTGCAGGAACACTACACAGTACTGAAACTAAGATCATCCTTGCGTTCCATCAAAGCACACTGCCTGAGATGCCGAGAATTCCAAGCTGTTACTATGCAACCAATCATGTCTGACTTACCTAAGGAGAGACTTGCTTACCAGTCTCTTCCCTTCACGAACACTGGCGTTGACTACTTTGGGCCATTTTATGTTACTGTCCGCCGTACTACTGAGAAAAGGTGGGGCTTCCTCTTCACCTGTCTCACTACTCGCGCTGTCCATGTCGAGATAGTTACATCCATGGACACCAGTTCTTGTGTTATGGGAGTTGAGCGGTTTGTGTCACGTAGGGGTACACCTGCTATGATTTGGTCAGACAATGGCACTAACTTTATTGGAGCGGAGAAAGAACTCCTAGAAAGTATTGAAAAGTGGAACGTTGTCAACATTGCAGCTGAGCTCGCTCACAAAGGTATAAAATGGAGATTCAATCCACCCAGCGCACCACATCAAGGTGGTATCTGGGAGAGGTTGGTACGCAGCTTCAAGCGCGTGTTGTATACTATTCTTGGCACGCGTCGCCTCACGGATGAGGTACTGCATACTACCTTTTGTCTCGTGGAGAATGCTCTCAATTCGCGTCCTTTAACACCCGTAAGCGCTGATCCGTGCGATTTGAACGCTTTAACGCCCAACCACTTTCTTTTAGGAGAACACTCTACCGGTATTCCGCCTGTTGTCGGCAATAATGAGTTCGACCATCGTAAACGTTACGCCCGTGCGCAGTCGTACGCGAATGCGATCTGGTCCCGTTGGATCAAAGAGTACGTACCGACGCTGAACCGACGCTCTAAGTGGCAGACGCCTGCCGAGCAACACCTTAAGAACGGTGACTTGGTTTGGATAGTTGAAGAAACCAACCCTAGGGGTTACTACCCAACCGCTCGGATTGTGGAACTCCGTTACGGCTCCGATAGCGTCGCGCGCTCCGCCGTTTTACGTACGTCGACCGGTTCACTCGTCTGCCCGCTTGTAAAACTTGTACCAGTTTTCCCAACATCTTCTTCCGGGCCGGAGGATGTTACGTAGTAAATGAAAGAATATTAACCAATCAGAATCGAGTTTTTCTAAATAACAAATACGCATATAAATCGTTCCAAATAAGATTTAAATACGTTCTAATATACGTAGAAAGTTCCGAAAAAGTTCAATTAACCTAATTTTAAGTAAATATAACCACGATATGTATCGATTAAGCTGGTTTTCGGCTTAATATTTTTAGGTTTTCTAGACAATTGTCGATTGAATACGAACTGATTTTGACGTCAATGACATCAGACGAAAAAACCTGTTAAATGAACAACAAAATCTTGCCGTCTAAGTTTTCACTTGTTACATTGAACTTGATAACGCTTAATACGTTGCTTTGTACATGACCAATACTTATACGTTGCTGAATTGAATCTTCCGAACTTCTGTTATTTTCCGACAGAGTTTACAGAGAATGTTTTCCATTTCTCAGTATAAATTTTTTCAACACTAACAATAAAAACCTAGCAAGCCCAGTAAAAGAACTACGAAAGAGAAAACCAAAGATCCAATAACCTCCTTATTATTCCGACCCCTCTTGAGGCGGTGGAACTATATACTCAACTGTTTTTTTTGTTCAGACAATTTTGGCCGATCGATATAGTCATAGAAGAGAGATGCGAGTGGTATTCTTACAAAAACAGTCCAGCGTAGAATATGGAATTAAGGAGACTTTTTTGAATTTCGTTCTCTAGAGCGAGTAATCGTGGTTCAAATTTTTGTGAATAATAAACCGGTTCGCGTTGTTTTTACTCACGTTTTCCGGAATTTTGCCTAAAATTTCGTCAATTTTGCTAAAAGATGTAAAAATGGTTAACAATAGTACTCTTGGTTTTTCTCAGGGCAAAAAGTCTTGTTGACTATTTTAATTTAATTTTTTGGCTAAAATTTTGGCTAAAAACAAAAACATATTTATAAACTACAAAGCGAGCTTGTTTTACTTCCACTTCCATCGAAAGTAATCTGGATTTGAACTTTTGCCGTTTTTTTGCTAACTTTACTCTATGATTATCAAAAACAAAGCATTTTTTGAAATCTTTTAACTAAAAAATTATCTAGCATTATATCCTTCAAAAAAAAATGAGTGGTCTCAACGGACAAACAGCCATAGCATGGCTGCTTGTGGTCCAATCTTGGACTGTTTCAATCCAAAAATAATTCGGACTGTCGGTCTTTTTAAAAAAAAAATCGATATTTTTATGTTAATAAAAAAACAGAACACTTGAAATCAAAGCTCACAGTTGACAGGTATAAATGACTCTACAGGCAATTCCGAAATAAGGTATCTAGTTTCTTTACTCGGAATATTTTGGTCGTTTTGACTTTTAAAAGTGTTTGATTTTTAAATAAACAATGGCTTATTGAACTTTGCCACTAATTTTCTCTTAATTTGGTCCAATTGTAGCTTAGTTTCCGCCACTAAAGAATGATTTTTCATCTTTTTTTTATATTGAATAATTTCTATTGAGTCATTTTGTGGCTTCACGCGAGAAGTTTTGGTTTTCTGGTTTTGTTAATAAAAGATTTCAAAGATTTTTTTTTTATTTTTAGGCATTAGTCCATTTTATTATCGTTTGTCACATTATCACACTATTGACAATTCACAAGTTACCTTATTGGCCTCCAAATTAAGGCACAAGCAAACACCTAAAACTCTTGAAAAGCTTAGATTATTGTTTCAACGGCTTCGAAATCCCTTCCTCGAAGAATTTAATTGAATTTTTTACTTGTGCATTTAACTCTCTTTTTTAGTTTGTCTTTCTAGGTTTACGAAACTATTGGATAATGGCAACTCTCGTTGTTTATTTATAGAGGAATAAAAGAGCCTATATTCTGATTTCTGTGGATAGCTGATAGCTTTCATGACTTTGAATACAATTGTTTTAAGAAAAACACTTTTTAACTTCGCATTTTTGTTCATTTTTTGTCTAGTTTTTACCTAGTAACGTTAATTACAGATCGCATAGACATTATTTCTGCCATGGGCAGGTGCCCTTGTACAAACTCTGATGTTTCTTAAGATTTGTTATAAATAGACTGACTTCGACACGGGTTTGTCGCCAAAAAAGTAAACTAATTTTTGATTTTCGTCAACATTTGACGTTCTTTTTGTAGACGAAAGACATACACGGAGTACTTCCAGGTCTGAAACGCTTTCTTTGGACAAATAGACGAAGCTATTTAATTTGTCATTTTGTAGCTATTGGCTTTCACGACTTTAAAAATAATTGTTTTCGAAAAATACAAAAAATTTTACTACAAAAATATTATTTAATTTTGATTTTTCCTCTTTTTTGTTTACTTGTTACCTATTCTTATTATTTAGAGGTCCTATCACATTATTGGTATTCAAGGAACGCCCAAATAAACGTATTTTGAGGGGCAGAATATGGCTTTACGGCTTCGAAAATGTTTTCTCTTAAGTTTTATTTGAATTTTTGCTTGTTGTCTCTACTTGTTGTTCTTTTTTTTAACAGCCCATAAATTGAATAATGTTAGGTCTTCATGCCTTTGTATGTAAACTTATGTGGTCATAATCGTGTTGGATGTTTTCAATTGCTATCTAATAGTTTTCATTACTTTGCAATTAATTAATCTTAAAAACATAAGCCATTTTTTTTTAACTTTGCTGTTTTTTGTTCTTTTTTTCTAGTTGATACAGAGCCTTTTTGCGGAGTAGTCCCAAATTTTTCTATTAAAGTACGAGTTTTTTGCTTAGTTTCAGGCTTATCCGACGCTATTTTGACCTTGTTAATAAGTTTTTTTAAAATGGACATAAAGTTTTAGATGTAACTAATGTTTGTTTTTATTGTTGTTTGATTTTGTTTTTCGTCTTAACTTGCTTTCCTAATAATTGCTGATCTCGTCAATCTAATGCAGCATTTGTTACCCCAATGAGTTATTTGCGTTGGAGGCGATCTTCTTTTCATTCACTTTTTGTTCAAAAATACTTGAATTTTTGGGGTTTTTCTATCTCTTCCTCATTTCGTAGATATTTATGCCAAAAATGTGGAAGAGCAGGGTCGGAGTTTTATGTGCGAACGCACATTACCGAGCTTCTTTGTTGTACACAGCAACAAAATAGTCAAAGACCACTGTTTTTTTGTGGAAAAAACCAAAAACAGGTAGTGACTGGCTAACATCACATCTCCTTTTAGCTTTAAGAGATTAGCTTCAGAAGCCGGAAGCGAAAAATCACAAATTTCAGGTAAATTAAGCAGCTAAGCAATTGCTAACAAAATACTTATTTAAAAACGGCATATGTGTTGTAACAAATTAAAAAATGGACCAGGAAAAAATAATATTTTATCTATACAAAAATGACAAACTTGCAGCCCATCACTCAAAAATGAAGCAAGAACACGAAAACTGTTTTTTCATTTGCAACTTCAGCAAAAAAATGGGAGAAAAATAAATTTGGTGCTAAAAACTTCATTAGAATTGAAGCGATAATTTTATTTTATTGAGAGTACTCATTTTTCCATCACAGACTCTCTTACAGATGCAGCAGCAGGTATAGTGAGGACACTTCCCTGTTTAATATCTGTCTACAACCTAAGTCGAAGTTTTCAAGCAACATAACAAGAATAGTGGGGTTAACAAATATTTTTTTCTCCTGTGATACGTTTCCCTCACCCTTATGTGAAAAATTTGCCTCACCCTTATGTGAAAAATTTGCCTCACCCTTATGTGAAAAATTTGCCTCACCCTTATGTTAAAAATTTTTATAAGAGCTTAACGGTTTTTTGCGGTGTATTTTTATCAACGGCTTTGAGCAATGAATTTTTGCAAGTGATTTTAGCGACAAAAAGCCATTGCTACTTAGTTCGTATGTGACGGAGCTTGAAACAAAATTTCATCGTTGCATTGAATTGTTGTAAGACTTGCGGTTTTTAGCGACAAAAACTTTGTCACCACCGTCATTTAAGCGCTAAAATTCTCACAATTTATAGCAACTTTTAGAGTTAGCAAAACAATGCGGGTGGACGGTACTATGTCCTTCCCGGACTAACACCTCATAGTAAAACAGTGCTGTTGCAGTTAAATACGTTTATTAGGACTAGTTTACAGGCATGTGTACGCATTTTACAAGCATATCTGAAGTTTCTCGAACTCTCTTTCTATCCACGTGCTGTCACTTGTCGGGCCTGGCTAGCAGCCAGACTGACTTTTTGATGTCCCATCCTCCGCGGAGATTGGCAATTCACTGTGAATTGAAGGGATAGTCTTGAGTTGTAATTTACACGGGGATATGCAGTAATAACATTACATATTTACTGTAATGTGTTTTCTCATGAAATATGAAGTATATTACTGAGTAAATGAAATTTTCGAAAATCTCACATGTCATCATGAAAGTTTAATTAACAGCATTAAAAGCATTAAAACACGAGAGCTTTGGCAAAGAGGCTGTGATACGGCCCTCGTTGCATTCTTGACTTGACTAAAAGCGAGTATATTGATGAGCGGTGTGATGAGCGGTGTGATGGCGGTGTTATGGCCGTGTGATGAGCGGTGTGATTCGGATGAGCGGTGCGATGGCCGTTCAAATTATCAGAGATAATTATCGAATTATCAACGATAATTCAAATCTAAAACAAACTTTCGTGATGTATTCTTTCCGCGAACCAAGTCCGTGGGGGAGGGGGGGGGGGGGGTTATAAGAATAGCGTTTCCAATATGAACTGAGAAAAACTTATTGCACAGGGTATCAAAAGCCAAGAATCTATTTCGAGATAATTGGCGGTTATTTTTACCCATACGACGTCTACCAACTTATTGTATTTGTTTTCTCATATAAATTTTTTTTGATATTTTTACTACCTTTGTCTCCTTTCAACACTTTCCAGTTTTACTTGCACACAATTGATTTGTGGTATGTATATTCTGAACGTACATTAGAGTAACAGTTAAAAAAAACTATGTTGGGGGGTCGATTTTTTGCTCCATCACATAGAAAAAATAATTCAAAAATAAAATTTTTTTGTTATTTTTACTACTTTTGTCTCCTTTCAACACTTTCCAGTTTTACTTGCACACAACTGATTTGTGGTAAGTATATTCTGAAAGTACATTAGAGTAACAGTTCAAAAACCTAGGTTGGGGGGGCCGAGGTTGGGGGGATGTGGGAAAATGAAGAGGAGAAATTTGATTCCTCCGCTATATTTCTTGATTTAGTTTTATTTCTGGTTGTTTTGAAATTTTCATGTTTATTTATCATTGCGTTATTCTGTTTTGTGTATCATTTGGTAATTAATTGTTCAGTTAGCTCTCTTCATTCAGTGCATGAAAAGCTCCCTTCAGTTCACATTTAATAGCCACACTCCACTAGCAACGGGAGATTTCAAGGTCAGTCTGGCTGCTGGACAGCCCGACATATGACAGCACGTAGATCAAAGGAGAATTGTGCAAACAGTATTGTTTCAAGTGTGCGCATAATAACAAAAGAGCGGCGAAAGTAGTAAATTTTGGCGGGTAAATTTACGATGAGTTATGAGCATCAAAAGACAAGCCGGCAAAAATTAATCGCACTTGAGATTTCAGAGTCACTAAAATGAAGTAAATTTTATCATGTATTATTAATCTGCGCATGACAATCTTTGTCATGATCAGACTATGAATAAGGCAAAAAAGCCGAATTGAAAATTCATGTTTCATTTCTGTTTTAAAATGAACATACAATCCGGGTTAAACGTTGACCCTAATATTTCTGCACAGATATCATAAAAATATGGCCAGAACAATATATAGAACATTTACAGCTTAATACAACAATTTGCAATAGAACCCGCGACTAGTTGCTGAGAAGCAGCGACGAAATTGTCGCAAGAAACCTCGCTTTTGGTCAGTTTTTCTCTGTTTAGTTGGTGTTGTTGTAAGAAGGGGTATTGTCGTTTTTGTCGATTTCAGCGGTTCTTCCTAGGAACTGTTGGTTAGTTTTCATCGTTTTTGTGTAGGAACAGCCGGTTATTGACTATTTTGTCTGCAAATTTCATGAAAAATGGCACTTATTATAAGTTTTTGGCCGATATCGCCGAATAAATGGCCGTCGATATAAATGGCAGTTTTTGGTCGATATCGACGAAGTCGGATTTGCACTACAGAAAAACTGGAAAATTGTCTCGTCACTTTGCTTTTGTTAACGAGAGTTCTCTTTAGATTTGTGAACTTAAGCACTGTTAGATTTTTTTTAAAAAATGTAAGCACTTAGATTTTTATGATATCCAATTATTCAGTGACCTACACAGAACTAACAAGAGGGAAAACATTGAAAGATAATAAAAGTCCTGCTCAGGTTCTCTTTCCATCAATCCTCCAAGAAGTAAATTTTGCCTTTTCAACAAAAGTTTTAGTATGGAAAAGCCCGAACTAACCCAATTTATAAAAAAAGAGACTTGTATGGAGATTCTCTCCAAAATGTTGTTACAAAAACATACTTTCTTTTGGAAAGGCAGTGCTTAGTTTTCTCTTATGACGTCAAAAACCTATTTTTCGGAAAATCATAAACTATCTGAACGAAATCAATTATCTCTAGGAAATGTTACGTGAGTAACGTATTTTCAGAATTTGCGTGCAATTAGGACAAGGAGAGCAAAAAACCGCTTTACGCTAGCGGGTCATTGCTGCCAGAAACCAAAAAATTGTTAACTCGGGCAGCCAAGATGGTATTATACTGTGCAGGAGCATTTGAGCCTTTTAAGAAGAAGAGGCTTTTCTCTTTTGAATATTGCTTTAAAAAAAGCCCAAAATTTTCTGTGTTTTGACAAAAACGGTGCTTCCGAAAAACGTGAAGAGCGTAATAACATAAAGAGGAAAAAACAAACTCAAGGAACATTGGTCTCCTCCAGATATTGATGAAAGAAGTATCGCTGGGGCACATCTACTCCAGTGAATATCCCGAAGAGCTGAGCAGCGATACTGTGGAGAACCTCCTGTTAATCAGTAAGGACCAGTCAGTGACTAGTCAAGCTTTCGTATATCTGATATTGATGTATGTAGTCCTGACTGGAACTGAGGAATTCTATTTAGTGCCGCCCTCTTTCAATGTAGAGCATATATTTCCTCTTTTCTTCGAGACCTTCGGCTTGCATCAGGATGTTGCAATAAACTTCAAAAAAAATTGTCATTCAAATAGGTTAAGCTCTAACCATGAAAGCTGGAACACCGCTTTGTGTGAAAACAGCCGGGCATTCAAGGACATCCGGGATAGACTTCATTGACACCAACGATTTTGGTAATACCTAAAAACAATGTAACTGAGAGAACTTTTTAGAAATATTTGATTACAATTTGCAGGCTTCAATTTGAGGGTAAACTAATTCACCCTTCAGGATTATATTGTTAGGTAAAAAGCATGCAATCAATTTATCGACATAAATTGTAATTCGATTCAAAAAGGCTTTTTTGGATTAAACTAATGTTGTGATTCGGGCTATTTTACTACGGAGGGATTTTTGTCAAGCTATTCATAGGGATAGAATAAATAGTGGACAGAAAGAAAAAGTTTCATCACAATGTATATCTTTCAACTTCAGCCGATGCCACACTGAAGTTTGTTCGGGAATGAGTAGCAAAGAGGAGCTCGGGAAAATACTTCGAGAATCTGCAGGCGTTAGTCACGGTGACCGTTTTCTCGGCATTGTAGAGAAAGAAATCTCCAACTTGTCATAGAACGGTGTCCTTGAGGACAACTTGGGTTGCCATCAAGGGAACTGGGATTCAATTACCCGATCAACAGACAACAGTCCATCAAATGAGAAGGGCGTCAATGGATCGGGACAAAGAACGCTTTTCTGACAACAAATATTTATTCTAACTGATACCGGCAATTTATAGTGGAAAACATACTTGAAGCTATATAAATGTTGATTTTAAGAGTAACATTGTATAAAAATGTTCTTTTTTCACTGAATAGCAGGGGACAATTTGAATTTGCCTTTATGGGAAAATTGGAACAAACTTGAGTGGGCTCAGAGATTGAAGATCTGGCAGTCAGACTAGGCGTTGCGAAAAAAAATCAAGTTCCCGCAGCTTACTTCCTCTATTCTAACACGGTTCTCCTCTAGCTGCCACCACCCATGCTGTCACCTTTGTCGAGAACTTATGGCCCCACAATTGCTGCCAAGAAAACTGACGCCACCACAATTGATGCCACAACAACTGAGGCTACCACAACTGATGCCACCACAACTCGATCACACGTATATCACCAAAACTCACGATTTTAGCTCATGTCCGCTTATAATTCAAAACTTTTCATTTAAACTCTAATTCCATACATTCAATTTTTCTTCCGTAAAAATATAGATTTTTTTTCATATCATTCAAATTGCCTAATATTAAATTCAGTTTGCCGTTTGAATGGATAAGTCCAAGAAAAAAACGCCCTGTCAAATGATTGGCAGTTTGTGATAGTGAGGGATTGATATACGTTTAATCAGACCCTTTCTCGCTGAGAAACAAGTTTTTTTCATAAGTATTAATCCTATAAATGATTTATAGGAAAATGAGGGATTCACATATCAGTTGAAAAGATTTCTATCTTTATTCCAATCTCAAATAGTTGAGAAAACTGTTTAAAAATTTTAAACCCTTTAATCAGACATATTCCTTTTCTCACTTAAAAGTGATTCCCGCTCTCTTAGGAGTGTACTACTCAACTGAATTATCAAAAACCAGTTAGAAGGTTTGCCTCCGGAACTCTAAACGGTATCAATTATTGAAATGTTTTGATCAGCTGCTGGTTTTACTTCAGATAGAGTAAAATGCTCACCGATATCTTCCAAATCAAAAACAGAAGGTTGACTTTTCGGCCCCATCACAAGAATATGAAATGATGCGCCAGACATTAGCTGTCTGTCATTGTGGCCGATAGAATTAAAGTAGAGCCGCTCCCAAGTCGAGGAGTCCGCTCAAATTCCGCTCAAAAAAATGCAAGAGATGACCGGAATGAGCGGAATTTGACCGGAATGAGCGGAATCGATAAAAAAAATGCAAGAAATGAGCGGAATTTGAGCGGAACAAAAAATGCAAGGAATGAGCGGAATTTGAGCGGAAAAAAAATGCAAGAAATGAGAGGAATTTGATCGGAATAAAAAATGCAGGAAATGAGCGGAATTTGACATGACCAAACGAGCGGAAACATTGAAATTCCAGAAACAGGGAAAGTATGTACACAAAGTATGTAAAAAAAGTTCAGGTAAATTTACTTGAACCAAGTTCAGGTAACTAGAAGTTCAGGTGAATTTCAGGTGTAACAGCACCTGAAAACCACCTGAAAAACACCTGAACTGTATTTCAGGTAAATTTTCACCTGAACAAGTTCAGGCGTGGTTATCTGAAAAATTTTACATTGAGCAGTGAAAACTAGTATTCCTGCAAAAATAGACCTCTGGAAAATTGGTTTTCACAAATACAGAAGCGGTAACGACATATGGTCCTCATTAGCTTCCATTTCTTTAAAGTCTTTCAGAATCAGATTGATATTCCTTTTAGTTCGAACTAATTCCATTTTCCTACATAAGCACTGCTTCAAAACCCTGCCAGTCGAACTAAAGTTTATTAGTTTATTTTAGGTACATGTTTCCGAAACAGGGCTCTCTACAAATTATTGGGGACAAAACAAACATTTATAGAAGTATTTCCTGCTGTTTATTTAGTTTCGCAAAGTTACGGTTAAATTTAATTTAAAAGTTTTTTTCCGCTCAAATTCCGATCATTTCTTGCATTTTTGATTCCGCTCAAATTCCGCTCATTTCTTGCATTTTTTATTCCGCTCAAATTCCGCTCATTTCTTGCATTTTTTTCCGCTCAAATTCCGCTCATTCCGGTCAAAAAATTGTAAGGGCTTTGAGCGGAATTTGCTAAACTGTCCGCTCAAATTCCGCTCATTTCTTGCATTTTTTTTCCGCTCATTCCTCGGCCCGGGCTGGTCACAAAAGAAAAGTTAATTGCCGAATGGTAAGAACCAGAGGATTCTGAATTTTTGAACGTCTGTAAAACGCTAGATTTGGTGCCAAAAAATATTGCAGGCCACTAAAGGAAGGAAAGACACAATCACGCAACTTCAAACTCCACTTCAGTGTGCAGAATCGACTGATAATCTAAAAAATCTAATTTGTTGGCAGCAACGTTAGAGGAAGGATATATAGATCTCCCTCCCGGGGCAGTACAAGACCAACAACTTTTTCAATCAGGCAGTGTTTGGCTCAACTTTTCTTTTTTAGAATGTTTCACAGTCCAAATCGATGGAGAAAACACAAAGGAAAGAGTAATTATGACCACCTGAGTCCAGAAAGTTGGACAGTTATTCAACACGAAAATAAGCAGAAAAAATTTGAGAAATTCACAGAACCAAAATTCTACGGGACCTTCTTTCAGTAACTCCACAGAATTGAATGGTAAATTTGTAGGTTGGCTATCTCTTAGTGATGGATCTTGACACACATTAGGAAACAGACATAATTTGATGAGCCCTATGTTTTCCGGACAAAATTAAAAATATCTGAAAATAAAAAGAACCAAAAACGGAATAAGCTGTTTTTGGGCTCAGAAAAATCATAGACCAGTTCTTCATTTTCATCATTTTTTTTTTGAGGTGAGGGTTTAAAAATTATGAAAAATATTCACAAGATGTTTTTTCGCCCTACCAGCGTTACCAGTACGTGAAGTTGTAGAGCCAATAACACTTTTCGCCCTATCAGTGCTCAGGCAATTAACTGATAAGTTGACGTTGGCACCTTGTAAAATCGAATTGAGAGAGCCGTTGATGAGGTTTTTATAGATTGTGAGCGGCGATGCCGCATTCCTTTTGGGTTTTCAAAAAAACAGGAGCTTCATTGGAAGCTTTCTCAATTTTAATTAGACTGGACAACAAAATCGCCATTAAAATGACAGTAGTAATGACTAGCAGTGTGAAAAAAGACTAACACAAGACGGTTCGCATAGGTACGCCAGAGCTTACAACGGATACAGACAAGATCACAAGATCATCTTCCTTTTTTTCAGCTTTAAAAAAAGAATTGGCCGGATGGTAAGAAAGTGTCCACTCAGACTGCTCATGAACTTTGACTTTTAATGACACAAGTTTCTCAAAATAGCTTTATCAGTGTTGGTAACCGCTAAGACATTCCAAAACTGCCAATATAACGTATTCGACAGTGGAGCCGTTTCTTGGATATCACTGGGATTTGATTAAAATTGTAAGGTATCATGACAATATTAGAGGCGTAAACATATCAGAATGTTGCGATTACCTTTTTTAACTGCTGAAAATGAAATTAATGACAACAATTTTCAACCATTCATCAAAAGACAGTTGCCTAAAATTTGAGAGTGTCATTTTAGAAGCTTCATTGCGGCAAAAAAAACTTGCGTTTAATAAACTCGTGCGTTGTTTGGATTCTGTCTAACTTTTTTTTCATATTCAAAGTGCCAATGAACTAATGCTTGTAATTTTGTAAGATTGCTTTAATTTTTTTAAATTGATTTTGCAGGATCAATTTGTCAATCTGTTTACAATCTGTTTTTCAGGACTCAAATATCGGCTCGTGAAAAGAAAATAGCACTGAGGGATTTTTTAAAAAAATTGTCAGAAGCCTATTTTTGTCGGTAATGTAAAACAGCACTGAGGCATTTTAATTTTAAAAAATCAGAAGAATAATTTTACTTATGAACTAAAACAGCACTGATGGAGTTTTCTGTCTGATTGTCTAAAAAATATTGAATGTGGCGGTGTGCAAATTTCAGCCCATTTTTGCACGCTTCGATCTAAAATCGAAAACTGTGGCGAAGGATTACAAATTTTGTTCATTTAATTTTGTAATTTTTAAAGTAATCAGTGGCCGGAAGCCAATTTTATAATTTAACTCAGAGCGAAGCATTAAAATGAAATAAAGTAGGCCAGCCCAAAAATGCGGACAATGATGGCGATATCCCTACTCACGAGTTGCTTACATTGATGACATAAAAAAGTGAAATTTCGAGGTCTCTTACGGATTTTTGTTGCGGATTGTTCTCAATTTAACCAATTTTCTTCCGCGAGCTATGTGGTGACCAAACGTCGTCAATCTACTTTACAAACCTGGTCCAGGCTGTTTTGTATGATGTAGCTCTTCAGCTAAAAATTAGTCAAACTATTCAATTTTTTATTCGTTGGAAAGAAACAATTTCTGGGTTTTTATCAGTCGTTTTTGTAATAACTTTTGGTGAGAATTATTTTTTTTTAATTTTTACTTCAATTTTTCATAGTTTCCCCTGATTTCTGTTACTTTGGGAAGCTGTTAAGTATTATAAGTTAGTCTCTGAGCGTTAATTCTACGATGACTTCCTAAATTAACATTCTAAAATCAGATGACTCTTTATCAGAAATTTGTTTTTTTTTTCATATAAAAAATAAACACATTATAATTGATATGTCAACTCTTTTTAATTTTTTGCACCGCATATATAGCGTTGAAAAAGTAAAGTCCTACATTGAGCGAATCCAATTTGAAGAATATTAATAAGATATGAAGAAAGTATATCTAAATCAATACATGTCGCAAGATCAGAAGCAAAAAATCCGTGACTCAGCAGCCCACGACAAAAGAAAAACCTTTTGCCGTAGTATACTTGGTTTTTTGACATGATGAATCACATGGATTTCGATATTTTTTTATTATCACAGAAGCATTTTTTCAAAGAAGCTTTATATTTTTTTGCTTCTTTTGCTCTACTTCATCATTTTGAAATCAGATGAAATGAAAAAATCTTGAAAAAAAGTTCGTGAAGTTGATTTTTTGTTCAATTATTGTTTCAAGAAGCTTTCTCGTTTTCGTTTCAATATTCTCTACCGTCATTTATAAATTGATCTTTATATATTGAGATAAATTCTGGAGTATTGGAAATATCAGCTACAGTTAGTTTATCATCCCTCAATTGGGGCTGCTTTTTCCAATAAAACTACTTATCAAAGTATTCAGCAAATGTCGTCCAAAGTTTTCAATTGCTGCAACACCAATTAACACAAATTAACACATCCACATAACTGTGCATAATAAAGTGCATCAAACTTTGGTTCAAAGGGTAGAAGTAATGAATTTTAATTTGATATACATTTTTCAGTTGCTTCTAACTTTTTTATATCAACTTGGGATAGATCATTTTTTGCAGCTACTCACGATTTTGTTATCGGTTTTTTTGTCTTAAATGCAAATTCAAATTTTTTTAACCACTAAAAAAAGTTCGGTTTAGCGTTTTAATGACTTTATAATCATATGAAAAGCTTTGTCCTTTAGTTACTTAGTAGAAAGAATTTCTAAAACTTTGAATTCGTTTATCTATTGGGATACGTTCAGGTAATTTGATCAACTCTCTTATTAGTTTTTCGTTGAATTTGTACTTGATTTTTTTCAGGATCTCTGTTGCTATCTTGTTCCACTTTCTCGAGAAATTTCTGATTACTGATTACTGATTCTGATTTGAAATGTTTATTTCTTTTGTAAAATGGATTTAATTTTTCCTTAGTTAGATGTTGGAGGAGAACAAAAAAATAGCCTAACACTTAACGGGAGAAAATTTTGTACAGAAAACTCAAAATTGGGTTGTACGAATAATTTTTAAGGAGTTGTTTCAAATTGCAGATCAAAAGTAAATACTGCCGAGTTATACGAAACTTATCATATCAACCATATTGCTTCTATTTATGATTGATCAGTCAGTAACGATAAAAATGCACCAACAAGTTAAATAAGAAAAATATAATCATTTTCAATTAACAGGTAATTGTTGAAACTATTATTTACACTTTTACTTTCTGTACATCTTGTAATTTGAGCGCTACCAGCGCCATCGGTTTCAAAGAAACACTGAATTTCATATAGATTGAAGCCTCGTCATTTCCAGAGGCATCGCTTCAGGTGATGCTCAACGTGCTTGCTTCCACCGAGGTGATAAAAATTTAAAAAGTATTGGAATTAGCTCCTGGAGTGGCAAAGTGACCTACAAGAGCTACCACATCAACTTGGACGCACGAAGCTTTTGACATGAAAAACTGAATAATTGTGGCTCATGCTCTGTTATGTTAACATTTTCTGCTCATGTACATGCAAAATTGCACGATGTTAGTAACAATATGTCTGTATAAATAGCGCAAACTACTCTCCTAAATAAGTTTCTGAAGATCAAAGATTGTTTTGGGGGAATTCTGTGAAATTAATTTTTGACGGGGAATTTGTGAAAATGAAAAAGGAGTTTGCATTTCTGATGTTCTCGCTAGTGTCAATTGATCTCATTTCAGCTGTTGTTGCAAATAATAAGTAAAAACTGAGAAAGTACTCTTGTCCGAAACCCAGAAACTTTTCTAAAACTGAGGGGAATATTGTGAAATTAACTATCATCCATTTCCCTAGAAAGAAAGAGGGGAAACCTCTGCAATTATTACCAGCAAAAAACTTCCTGCAACCTATTTACAATTTGCAACTGGTTTCAACTTTAAGTAATAAGTTGAAAATACAAATCATAGATACCGAAAATCATTTAATTAAAATTGAAGTAATATTTGTGAAATGATGTAACTCCCCGTTTTGAAAAAAATGAAGTTTCTGAAACTTTCTTCAATCTATTTCTCAAGTCTAATTGGATTCAACTACTAAGAAAAGACTCGTCTCCAAAACCCAAAATCAGAGTTTTAATATGAATAGAGTGCTGTGACATTTTTTTCATGCCCATCCATTAGAAAGAAAGGGTAATTTTTCTATAAATAATTAATTTCAAACTTTCCGCAATCTTCTTCCCAATTCCAACTTGTTTCCAACTCCAAAGAAGAAACTGAGGAAATACTTCTCCGAAACCCGAAATCAGTTTTCAAAAATGTGGGGAAGTTTGTGTTTTGATTAAACACACCTACCAATTATAAAAAGATAAAAAACAAATTTTCCGAAATTAAAATTAATTGCACAAATTATCCCAAATCCATTTTCGAAGCCTATCTGTTTTGCATTTAGTTATTGTTTTTTAGTCCTGTTAATTTCTTTTCTGTGTAATGGAGAAGATTGCGCTTTATCGAGGAGGTTTGATCCACGCATAGTGAACATAGTGAATACTTAAAAGCATACTACGGAATTTTTTTCCGGATAACGTATTCCCGAGTCTCAGGTATTCTAAGTGGAGGTTTAAACTAAAAACTCATGAAGATATTGATTGATTTTTGCAATTTGGGAATTTGGAATTACTTCGGCTGAAATAATTTCTAATCATATGTTACCAGCAAAATTTGAAAATTGTGAAGTGTTTTCACCTCGTGTTCTCAGCTGATATTGTCAAAAAAATAGCCAAACAACCGTAACGAAATGAAATTTGTTGTTATCAGGCTAAACCACTAAGATGATTTTGAAATCATATATTGAAAATGTGGTATCCAATTACGCAACTTGTGGAAACTAATACCTTTATGCGGAAAAAATGCGCCTGAATCTGTGCTATATTGTGAATCATGATGTGGATTTGTCTTGATTCTTGAAAGAGTCTTTAAGCAGAAAGAAGTCTTAAAAGAAGTCTTGAAAGAAGTCTGAATGTGAGAAATCAGTTCATTCCTTTTTCAGTTTTTTTTCTAATTTTGATGGGAGGCTCATCAGAAAATGATTTTTAGGGTAAATTTTAAAACCTTTTATTTTATATTTTATCTCATTATCTAAATTTCAATTATTCAGCAACACGTTTGTCACAATTAGAAAACACTTCTGGTTTTTAAAAAAACTTTGTATTCCTTCACTTTATTGCTTTGAAAATAAAAGTTTCAAACCGATTTCGGGCTCAGAAGAGAAAATTTTTGAAGGGCTTAAAAACACTGAAATTGATGTTGCGTTTACACCATTTTTTATTTAACTGTATCATCTTGCTGCACTTCAGTTGAACAAAAAGTACCACATTACTCCAAGAAGAACGACTTTTGTCACAAGTTGGGAAACAAATGTGCACGCCGTTGTTGGGCACAGCAAACCATTGATTTACTGCGGATTTTTGCGGAAATTTGGCTCCTAATTTGGCAATTGGTAATCGAAATTTGCCGATGGTGATACCAGAACTCCACTGTGGATTTGTCTTGCCTAGTCCTGTTATCACAACTGGAGTACAACAATGCGACGCATCTTGGGGCAGCATGAAGGGATTCACTGTTGGTCCAGCTATTGGACGTCGTCAGGTTGATTTTCATCAAATTGGTTCATTTTTCCTCCAATTTTTGCTCAAACAAGCGAAAACGTCTCTCTTTTCTATCTCCATCTATCAATCTCTTCAAGTCCTTCTGATCATTGGCTAGTAAGTACCCAGAAAAAAATAATGTCACAATTTATTGACGTTTATCTATTATATCTGTTTTCCAATTTCTTTAGTAAGCCTAGATTGAATGAACGCCTCGTACTGAAGCTGAGCCAAAAAGTAAACAATAACTCTAACAAGAAATGGAAGAAAATGAACAAAATGTTGAGGACAAATTTCAAATCCGTGAATAACTACGTGTAAACTCTTCTAAACTACGGGTCACTTTTCTAAAAAAAGGAATTTGATTTGAAAAGATGTTCGGAATCGAATCAGGTTCTAAATTATATTAGAAGATTGTTGACACGAGTTTTGAAAAAAAAAAGGGTATGTGTTTAACAGCCTGTACTAAGGCTTCAAAATGAGACGAATCTTGCAACATATTGCCTGGACATGTATCTTCATTTAATGAAAGAAAGGAATAACAGCCAGCCGAGCTCTTTCAAATTGTAGCCCCAATCGAAGTGATAAACCAAAAAGACCATTGATCAGACCCAGATCGAGAGCACTCTGTGACAATGAAAGAATCTCGAATGAAAGTTTCAAGGTCGGGACTGACATTGAAACTTTCATTCGAGATTCTGGACTGACTGGTCTTGATAAGGATCAGGGTTGGACCGGATTAGAGATTTTTTGGTCTGAGCAGTTTGATCAGAACCAATAGCTTGGTCGGAATTCAGTACGATTGTATGTATAATGAGGGGTGGTCTGGTCAGACTGATTTTGGCCAGGGTAGTCAAACTAGAGATATTTTGATCTGAAATTTTGACCTGGGAAACATTCGTCTTTGAGCTATGGGCTTTTAGCCTCCCATAGAGTCGAAATTTGATACAAAAGCGTGGTAAATCTCGCCAATATCTTGACATGACACATGATATGGAAACAACAAGTTATGTACGAACTTACAAGATATATACGATCTTTGCATGGGTATCAATAAACAAGATCCTGGCAAGATATAAAAGAAAGATCAACCATAAAATAGCTATATCAAGGATCTAGTTGAATCACTGATATTAATGATGACGATTAATCACTATTTTGTCAACAAATTTTATGGTTAGGCACAAAATTCATTAATTTCAGGAAAGATCGTGAAGAAACATTTTCTATGCCTAGAATTGCAACAAATGATTCTGTTTGAATTTCTAAGGGCGAGTTATAGTAATATAGTTACTGTTCGAAAGTATTTTTTAGCCAACATGACTGTGACCTCACAACACTTTTTGTTCGCTTTGACTATGATGGTGATGAAAGGGACACAGCTGTCGGGCGATCCAGGGCTATGTTCCGAGGCTAATGCTGACTACTTGCCTCAGGTTCCTCCCCCGAATTGTTTCAAACTCAAGCACAAAGAGGCACCTGTCAATTTCACCATAGCCAAAAAGGAGTGCAAAGGCAAACTCGTAAAAGTTGAGTCAATGGTGAGTTTTTGTGCTGTGAAACTTTTGTTCCCGGGCAAAACTTGGAGATATGTCGTCTTCGCTTTTAAATGTAAATAACCAAACATAAAAAATACATGGACGAACCCAACGGGCCACTGAGCATTTTAAGTTTGTTTAGCATTTTAAGTAAAATTAGCCCTTAAACACGACCAAGTTACCAACCTGTCTGTTTTCTATGTTACTCATCAGACGTAGTCACTCAAATTTTTCTGAATTGTAAATTTTTGCTCGTCGTTTTGCATCCGATGATCAATGAGCTAAAAGCAATCAAACTGAAGTAGAAAAAATGACGCCCAATTTCGAGAGGGATTTTGTATTTTTTGTACCTTATCAAATGCAGATACTCCAAAATTTAGCTCTGAAAGATTTTTGGATATCCATTTTCTTATTCAATCAGAATTACCGTGACATATTAATCAAATTGATATTTCTGGTTACTTTTTGTAAAAAAAATTAAAGGAGGAAATATTTCATTCCGTACATTCTGTTCTTCAAATCGAATGCAAGTTATTTCAGCTTTTTATTTAGGTTTCTCTGTGAAACACCATAATTCGTTACTACTTTAAGCTTTAGACATTTAATGTACATTTCAACATTATTTGCCATCTTCTTTATTCACATCCGGTAGGCTTAGTTGTTAATTTCGCATTGATTGTGTCATAGAAATTTGTTATCTTTTTTCTCAGGTAAAAAAAATGGTAAAAAAGAATTTCACTATCACTCATTCCAGTTAACTTTTCTATGACGTATCGCCTATTTTCCATATTAATAGGATAAAGGATGAAACTATTGTATACAAAAAATTAAAAAATTGATAAATAGCACAAAACTTTATTTTCGTGGAAGCCGAACCAATGTGGGACTTAGACATATATTGAGCTTGTATTTTTTGCTTTTTTCAAAATTTCAGTCTGTAAATTAGAATGACCGCGAGATTAAAGTTACATGTAGCGATGTTATAACTCTAAAGTACCATATATTTAATTTGAATAACTAGATAATTATTGACTTTGGCAATCCGTTTTTATGAAATTTTTAAAATAAAGTAACCTTTAAAATTTTAAAAACTAAGAGTTTTCCACTCTTAGAACTCGATTTATTTCTTATACTAGTGTGAGAATGTAATGTGGCCGGTTCGATCTTCCTAAGAACCCTAGTTGAGATGTCGACTGATGAAAAGACCGTGGTCAACCGATATTGGGCTTGAACAGACTTTGTGTTTACCATAGCGATCGAGGTTGACCATGAGTTAACTATTATTGATCAGGGTTGACCTATGTGAGCGATGTAACGCTATGGGCTGACTAATATGTTGTAGAGTTAAAGTTCCCGGACAATACGGAAAAGTTCCTAATTTTGAAAAAATATTTATTTTTGTGGAAGCCTAACCAATGTGGGACTTAGACATATATTGAGCATGTTTTTTTGTTTTCTTTTGAAAAATTCAGTCTGTAAATTAGAATAACCGTGTGATTAAAGTTACATGTTGTAATGTTTTAACCCAAAAGTATCACATCTATCCTTTGAATAACAAGATAATTGATGAGTTTGGCTTTCCCTTTTCATGAGTTTTTTAAATAGTGTAACCTTTAAAATCTTAAAACCTAAGAGTTTTCCACTCTTAGAACTCTTGTAATTTATTCCATATACTATTGTTATGATATAATGTGGCTCGCTCGGTCTTCCTATGAACCCTAACTGAGATGTCGACTGATGAAAAGATCGTGCGTGGTCAACCGATATTGTACAAGAACAGACTTTGTGTTCACCCTAGCGATCGGGATTGACAATGAGTTAACCAATTTTGATCAGGGTTGTCCTATGTGAGCGATGTAAGACTATGGATAAAACAAAATGGAGAAGTTCTTCATTTTGAAAAAAATGTTTCTATTAGCACATAGCAAACAAATTTTTAGTAAAAAGAGGATTTTTATCGGTCTAATTCTAAGAAGAGATATAAGAAGATTCATATCAAGCAAAATTTAAAACAAAAACAAAATTTTGAACAAAAAATTTTCTCGTATGTTTTAGGGTAAAAATTTAAGATAAGTTGTGGCTAATAAAATAAATCCTTTATCAATGAGATCATTGCGAGTTTTTAAGGCTGAGCTTAGCGCTGTCGTGGAATGGGCAATCGGAAAAATTATGCCAAATGAGAGCGACGCTGGGTTCTGGACACTATGGAAACGAGCTGTAAAAGCGGAACTGAGTGCAGATGGGAATCTCAGCACTGCAAATGAAATGATCCGGAAAAATCGAACACTTTATGTCGGTAAGAAGCTTTGCTAGGTAGAGACATTTTTTCAATGGCATGAACAGATTTTTGAACAATTTTTCCATTAGATTTTTCATTAAAAAATAGCTCTGCTGATCTTAGTCCCATGATACTTTCCTCTTTCCCTCTCACACACAAAAACACACACATACACACGCACACACCCACTCACATACACAAACACATTAAAACACACATAAACACATGCACACCCGCACAAATAATCTTCAAATTTTCAATCACAAACAAGACCTTTTTTTAAAAAAAATAGCCTTGTAATCTGACTTGAATTTGGGGTTGTCAGAAGAGAAGTTTTTCCGAAAAAGCAATTAGCCCTTTGAGAAAATCCACCCTCTAACCAATATCACCGTTTCTTTATTTTGGTACCTCTAGGCTACTGAAGATTGATATGAACTTTAGCATAGACATAGATCAATAGCTCACTCATTGGAACTTTTGAAACAATCGAAGAAATTATCTAGAAGAAAGAAGAAATCTTCAAAAAAAAACAGAAAACTTTAACTTAATTATTCAAAAACAGGTTTGGGATTTTCTTTTAATCAAAACAATCAGAACCACCAGTTATTTGCTTGCCTCTCCCACCCCGCATTTTTTGAGCAGTCCCAAAGAACTGGTTCACGAAAATTTAAAAAAATACCACGGTGTAAATCTGTTTTTTTTATAATAAGCAGTTATTCAGTCAGAACCTTTGTGAATTGATAGCGTAGATGGAGTTAGACCAAGAAGTGCTTGCAAGCAAAACTCGCAATTTTCACCGATTGAAAAACCAACGAAAATATACCCGAGATTGATTGATTGTAAACTCCGTGAAATTTATGAGTGGGTTAGAATTGATGACAGCCAGAAACTGTTTATTTGACAAAGTTTTCTCCTTACCACATCAATCTTATATCAGGCAAATTGAAAAAGTTTGAACGAATTTTGATATGTATGCCGACGAAGAAAAAGAATCAGTTTTGTGCCAGTCACTAAAATGAAGATTAAACTCAATTTTTCTGGCTGAAATCTGGAAAATGTGCTATTTTTTTAGTTCTAAAAAAATATTTGAGCTAAAATGCTTTCTGATGACAGAAACCTTCATTTTTCATTTATTGACTTCAACAAACGCAAACAATTTGAATAAATGAGATATCTCGATTGGCGCCAACTTTGTTTTCAAAAAACTTTTGCGTCTGATTTGACCGTACTGATCCCAACAATTATACACAGTCGACGCGCATACGCTTTCGAAGTGACATATTGTTTTTTAAATAGCCCTGTCCCCTGTCTTGAGTTTTGTTTGCAATCTCCAAAGAAACCTCTGAAAACTCCTTGCTTCTAGAAACATTTCTAGAAACGCTAAGAAGTGTGCATGAATGATTTGTAACTAGAAAAAAAGGAATGCCTTCAGTACTTTTCCAATGAAACCAAACTATTTTTGTTGAAAAATGAAACTGATTGGAAATTGAGATCACAATTCAAGGACTACGTAGAAATGTCTCCTATTGAAACTTCACTCTACTTTACGGACGATTGAAATCAATATGACCAAATACATAGAACGAAAATTCTCTCATCGTAGTCAAAGGAAATGATTGACAGCAAAAAACACCTGTAGACTTTCAAGTAATCAAAACGATCAAAAACACATAGGCACAGCAACATCACTGCAAGCTGAACAAAAATTTTTGAAAGAATTGACGCAGTTTTTAATAATTTTCATGAAAACGAAAAATTATTAAAAATATTATGGGCACGTGTGCAGTTGATATTGTCATCAATAGGTCAATTAGGAGCTTGATTATTGGAGCTATGTTTCAGTTCTTTTCTTACTTCTCTCGATAGCAGAGATAGCAGAGAAAGAAGTCGTTAGGGACCAAACAGTTTCTGCATGCCGAAATGAAATTTTTTGCCAGTCAGACACAGAAAGGACTATAAACCCCTATAAACCACTTGAGTGATTGACTTAAAACCACCCACATGAGTTTTATTTAAAAATTAGAACCGAGGAGAGCCAGCTACATTGTATTTGACCACATTTTGTCCACAGCACAGCAATCTTCTATCAGCAGAGTGAGGAGGTTTGAATTAGCATTGATTGCTGCTAACGAAAAAAAAATCAGTTTGTTGCTTATCACTAAATTGAAGCTAGATCTCATTTGTCCTGCTCATTTGTCCTGCATCTGCAATATTCGCTGTTCTAGTTC